>NW_021604681.1:888361-905723 GCF_004785775.1 Grammomys surdaster
GAAGGAAGGAAGGAAGGAAGGAAGGAAGGAAGGAAGGAAGGAAGGAAGGAAGGAAGGGAGGAAGCACTGTGCAGGCATTCGATACTCAGTTGTTTGCCCCTCCATTAGTAGTTGCTGTAGCTACTGCCTATGAGTGGTTCACTCAAAAGGAAGAAACACCATTTTTATGCATAAGAGTCACCTTTTCCTGCACAAAAGTCTTCATAGTCAATTCAGTAAAAGCCTTGAGAACAAATCCCCAGAACTGATTCTTTGCATTCTGTCTACCTTGATATTTTTGCCAAGTATATTTTAGTTGTTTATTTTCACTTCATTAAACCTTTAGCTAGTCATTTCCCCAATCACTGTCTCATTCCTCATCTAAGAAGGTACTCTATGAAAGATGTTGATAACCTTAGAAGATATCACCCAAAATACAAGATTGCTTATTTCAGTTGTTGACAAATGTTTCTTTATACTTGTGAGGTCATTCTAATAAAATTTTCTTGTGATTTATTTTATTAGTTCTAAAACTTTTAAAGCACAATTGGCATCTGTCTGGTATTGCTTTGAGGGCAATGTTATCAAAGTAGTTTTAAGAGATATGCGGTGTTGAACAAATTTTACAGATGAGGAAAATGAGATTTAAAAATAGGCTGAAGGATATTGACTTTCCCTGTCCCAGCAGTTATCATTTTCAAATAACTTCTTGGTTAGGAATAGGACATCATATCCACTTCACTTACATGATGGGTTTTTGTCTGACTTTGAGCTTGTGCAGGTCTTGTGTGCTGTCAAGGTCTACATGAGTTCATATGTGTATCAACCCACTTTGTCTGGAAATTCTGTTTCTTTGGATTCAACCATTACCTCTTACTCTTCTAATCTTTCTGTCCTTTCATTATAATTCCCTGATCAGGAAGGATTGGGGGTATGGGAGAAATCTGACCAAACTATATTGTATGAAATTCTCAGAACACAGATAAAACTATTTTTCTTTTTAGTATTTTAAAAGGGGTTAGGACATAATATCCCATCTTAGGAGATGAGTGTTTTCACGCATCATAGCAGAGTGAGTGCTTTCAACTAGAGGAGACTGTGAAGGTCACAGAGGCAAGAGGATCTCTCTGATCTTTTCCTGCTCTGCCTTCTTTTATCTCTGAAGCAAGTTATACAAACTAGAATCCTTTTTTTTTTCTGAAGCAAGCCATAAAATTTAGGAGGGTCATTCTAACCGGTTCCCAGAAAACTTTGATGTGAATAGCCTCATAGTTTATAACAAGACATACAAAGACAGCCAAAACGATCAGTCCTGAAAGCACATATATCATATATGCATGTAACATTTCATAGACTGAGCAGGTCATATTTTGTTACTTAGAGGTAGGGTGTGTGTGTGTGTGTGTGTGTTGATCGTTTGAATTTTAGCAAGGGGATAGGGGATATTGTGGGATGGATTGGAGGGAGGAAAGGGAAAAGAAAATGATGTAATGATATTATAATTATGTTATAAAAAATTCACGATACTTATAAACAACCTTAACAAATTTAAACCTGAAAATTTCCAACACCCTGATTTACTGCCACGAGAATATTCTGTTTTTGTAGCAGTCATTTTTTTAAAACAATCATCCAATTATTTCATCAGATTATAAAACATAGTTTTCCCTCCACCTTTCATCTTATGTGTGAGGACTACTGTGCCATTCAAATTTTTGGGTGAATCATGTATTGTGCTTTAATCTTTTTTTCAATTTCAATTAGATATTTTATTTATTTACATTTCAGATGTTATCCCCTTTCCCCATTGCCAGCCCCCATTAATCCCCTATCCCATCCCTCCTCCTTTTTTGCTTTTATAGTGTTAAAATATTAAAGCATATGATCAAACCTCAGGAATGGCACATGCTTTAATCTTTTTAAAACGTTCTTTTATTATAGGGGTACTGACCATGAAACTTGTACCAAATGAGAAGCAAGATATTACATTATCTCTTTTACATCATAAATAGCAATTGAAATATAAAGTTAAGGTAGCTTTCTTTAAAATATTGGAAAATCATGTTACCTCTGCTCTCACTATTTTCATGTCTGTTGCAAACTAACTGATATTAAAAATCATCATCATCCTCCAACTTGCTTGATTTTTGACTCCATTGTAGTGCAGTTTTTCTTTTCCTTTAGACTGTGGTTCTCAGAACTGTTATAGAATTCTAGCTAGTGGTTATGGAAACTTGAGTTATAGTTTCTGAGTAACTACTACTGTACCTTCTCATTAAACTTTGGTAGCTACATATGCATCATTTCAATTCCTATTGAATTTACTGTTGCTGCCCACTCACTTTGCCTCTGTGTGATTATTGGATTGCCATTAGGGCAAGGTATAAGTGGATTTTGACTCTGATCTTTCAAGGGTCTTTTACTCTTCATTGTGGATTATCTGAGTATTGTGAGAACTTGTTCACATTGTGTCTGCATTAAAAATATGCAGATAAAATACTTAAATGAGGGCCAGAGAGATGGCCCAGAGAGTAACTTAAAAGCCTGATGACCTATGTTTAATTCTGCTTCTGACACACTGGAAGGTGAAAACCTGAGTACTGCAAGATGTCATCAAACCTCCACATATCCCCCATGGTGCACAAACTGCACACACACACACACACACACACACACACACACACACCCCTCCAATAAATAAATGCAGTGAAAAACAAAAATGTGTTTAAATGTGCAAGTACAACAAGAGAACCTTAAGATGCACAACTAATGTTTCACTCTGAGCTAAAAAATATTTTGAAAACAAATCAGGTAGAGATACAATTAATTCATTATTAATCTATTTATCTATCTTTGTGTTCAGCTCAAATGTTTTCACAAGAATGTAATAATTTGGAATGGATTAACCTATAACTGGTAATTATGACAATAGACATGTGTTTGCATAGTGGATTTTGATCAGCTATGGACATACATTACTTTATTTGGAAGAAGTGATGAAAAATAATTCAGAGTTTAAAATAAGTAGCACAGTTAATGAGCTTTCATGTCATATGTCAAATGATTAAAGAACATATTGAATTTTGGAGTTCTGTTTTTATCTATAGTCTGGTCTAAGACATTTAGATTACTTTCTATAATCCTTGTATCTTCTCCATTGCTCACTACAAATTACTTATTTATTTTTGAAGTATTTATTCAGTACCTGTTGTATACCTGATCTTTTTCATGTTCCAGAAATCAAATAGTAAAGAAAGCAGAGAATAGTGGATAATCATATCACCTTCTGCCTTAAAACCCTATGAATTATAAAAGGTTAAAGTCATAGCAACACTTTATATTGGAAATTCAGGCACGGACTACTATCTACATAATGAGTTACGTATTCATCTACATGTAACTTTTGAAGCTGTGAGATTTACAATTTGTTTTTCAATCAAAACTGATATAGGACTCATGGGGTCATGACTAAACCTTTTGAACAAGATGTGAATCCATTTTATGTTATCCCCTAATATACTTGCTTCAGAATTTTAAAATTTTAAGTCCTCATATTTAATAGCATTACAAATATATCAGAAAGACAAGGTTCAGGTATAGTAGGCTAACCAGGTAATAAGATGTTTTACTTTGTACATGGTGAACTACAGTTCCTATATCACATAATCTTCATAGTGAATTCTTGTCTTTGACTGTTTCTGTTTCTACGTTCACTCCATACCACAACATATGGCCTCTTCTGCTCTCCCAGTATAGCAAAAGTAGATCACGGCCACTCATATCACATTATGCTACTTCTGTATACTTTGTCTTTTACTAAGAAATCTTGTGATTGCATTGAATGGACAAAGCTGAGTCAGGATAATTCATCATAAAATCCTTCAATCTGTCATGTCTTTAAAAAAATGTGTGCCTAGTTTCCAAGAATTAGGACATGAACATCTTTGAGAGGTCATTACTCTTATCACCACAACTGCCTTATAGTCTATTTTCTTACTGCCTGAGTTAGTTAAAATCTAGATAATATAGATGTTTGCATGATGAAAAAATTCCTTGCCCTTTTATTCTATCACCCTTGCTATATGAAGTTGAACATCATTCATGGAGGGAAGATCAGCTTCCTTTCCACATTTCTGATGTTTAACTTCCCACATACTTTTCTGAGCTTCTCCAGTTTTCTTGACTCAAAGAGATTCTATTGCTAATACCCATACAAGAAACATTATAACCAGTGATATTTCCTTTCTAAAATGGTTCTGTATCATCATTACAGTTCCTTTGCTTGGCAAGTGTAAAGCAGAGGATCTTGAGAATGGCAAGTAAAGAATACAGATGTATACCCACCTGGCTTGGTCAATGGTTATGGTCTTCAGGAGATATTCTTGAGTTTTTCAAAAATGGTTTTCATGATGGCTGGAAAAATCACCATCACCGACCTCAAGCTCTACTACAGAACAATAGTGTTAAAGCAGACACATTGATCAATGGAATCTAATCGATGACCCAGAAATAAACCAGGCCTATGGAAACTTGATTTTTGATAAAGAAGCCAAAACCATACAATGAAAAAGTGAAAGCATCTTCAACGAATGGTGCTGGTATAACTGGTTGTTTACATGTAGAAGAATGAAAATATATCCATATTTATCACCCTTCACAAAACTCATGTTCAAATGAATCAAGGACCTTAACATAAAACTAGATACACTAAGTCTCATAGAAGAGAAAGTGGTAAATAACCTTAAAGGCATTCATACTCAAGACAATTTCCGGAACAGAACACCAATGACTCTGACTGTAAGATCAACAACTGATAAATGGGATCTCATGAAATTGCAAAGCTTCTGAAAGGCAAAGGACACTGTCAATGGGACAAAAGAGAGCAGTCTACATATTGGGAAAAAATTTGCACTAATCCTACATACAACAGAGGACTAATATCCAAAACACATAAAGAACTCAATAAATTAGACTCCAACAAAACAAATAACCTAATCAAAAAATGGGGTACAGAACTAAACAGAGAGTTAACAGAGGAATCTCTTATGGTAGAGAAGCCCTTAAAGAAATGCTCAACATCCTTAGTTATCATGGAAATGCAAATCAAAATGACCCCAAGATTCCAACTTACACCAATTAGAAAGGCTAAGATCAAAAAATTAAGTGACAGTACATACTGGTCAGGATGTGGAGAAAGGGCGAAACTCCTCCATTACTGGTTGTATTCCAAACTTGTACAAATACTCTGGAAATCAATCTGTCAGTTTCTTACAAAATTGGAAATAATTTTATCTGAATACCCAGCTATACTACTCTTGGGCATATACCAAGGGCACTTGGTCAACTATGTTCACAGCAGCTTTATTTGTCATAGCCAAAGGCAGGAAATAACACAGAAATCCCTCCCCTAATAAATGGATACAGAAAATGTGGTTCATTTACACAATGGAATACTATTCATCCATTAAAAACAAGGACTTCATGAATTTTACAGGAAAATGGATGGAATTAGAAAATACCATCCTAGTTAAGTAACCCAGACACAAAATGACATGCATTGTATGTACTCACTGATAAGTGTGTATTTGTAATAAATATAGGATACATATCATATACCCCATAGACCCAAAGAAGATAAAGAAGAAAGAAGGCACACACAAGGATGCTTGAATCACACTTAGAAAGCGGAACAAAATAATCATAGGAGGCAGAAGGAGGCAAGGAAGTGGGTGGAAGAAGGGACCAGGCCAGAAGTAGGGGAATTGGGGGTGGGAAGGATCATGTGTGGGAAGAGACATCACAGAGGCTCAGAGGGCCAGGAGAATGAATGGAAATCTGCTGGTACTGGTGAGGATAGAGGTAAGGGGTACCTCTAGAAATCTGGGAGATGTGGGAGGCTCCCAAGAGTCAATGTGGATGATCTTAGCCAAGATGCCTAACAGTGGGGACATGAAACCTAAAGAAGCCATCTCCAGTAGCCAAACAGGACCTTGAGTGGAGGGATAAGGACACTAACCCACTCACAAAAATTTGATCCAAAATTTGTCCTGTGTAAAAGAAATGCAGGAACAAAAATAGAGCAAAGACTGAAGGAATGACTAATAATAATTAGCCCAACTTGAGACCCATCCCATGGATGAGCTCCAACTCTTGACATTTATTAGTGATACTCTGGTATGCTTGCAAATGAAACCCTAGTATAACTGTCCTCTGGAGTCTTTATCCAGCAGCTGATTGAAGCATATACAGATACCCACAGTCAAACATTGAACAGAGGTCCTGAACTCTTATGGAATTTGGGGAAAGGATTGAAGGCCCTGAAAGGGACAGGAACCCTACAGGAAGACCAAGAGTGTCAACTAACCTGGACCTTTGGGGCTCTCAGAGCACCCATCATCCAAAGAACATACACTATCTGGACAGAGGCCCAGGCACATATGTAGCAGTCTCCATGTGAATCCCCCAACCCTCTCTAAAGCTATAGCCTGACTATAATATTCATTCCTCAACAGGGGTCCCCTGTCTGTCCTCAGTGGGAGAGGATGAGGATATTATATCAGAGGCTTTATGCACCAGAGTAGGGAAGGATCCGGGGATGCACCCTTGAAGAAGAGAAGGTCGGGGAAGGAAGGGGTAGGCATTCTGTGAAGAAAGGAAAAGGAGTGGTGGCAGCAGCGGTGGTAAGGATCTATATCAATTAATGAATCACGAAAAAAAAAAGGCTAGTATTACTTCACAGCTTTATAACAGTTTACAAACTCTTTGTTTAATTAATATATTATTCAAATAATCTAGGATGAGTTAGGAAAAATGTCATTTCAGGCCTAGAAATCATTAAGTTTAAAGACATCTTGAATGAGATGTTTTCAACGATAAATAACTCCAGGGAAGCAGATACTTGTGTTGGTGTTTCTGTCTTCTCTGTCTTTTCCCTTGTAGTAGTATCACATACTACCAGTCAGTCCTTTACTTCTTTCCTTATCCAAACAATGGAAAGGAAAATGTCTCTTTACTATAATCTAAAATATAAACATCACTTTCTGTTTATTGTGCCTTTGTTGAAAGTGTCCCACTACATATTTGGAGCTGGCCTTGAATCATGAGTTTTCTGTCACTGCCTCAATGATCATCATGCCTGCCTTTTGATTTCAACTTTAATCCTCTTACACTTCCATGAGCTGATCCCTAATAACCAATATCTTACTTAACTGATATTAAGTCTCAAATTGGATTTTGCTTTCCCTCATAAGTAATATCTTCATGAAATTCTTGAATGTTCTCTTGATCTGAATACAAACACAGAATATTATTACTGGTGTGTGAATTTGGTAAGAACAGATAACCTTAATTGTTTTATTCATAGATTCTCTCTCTCTCTCTCTCTCTCTCTCTCTCTCTCTCTCTCTCTCTCTCTCTCTCTCTCCCCCGCCTCTGTCCCCCCCCCCTCTCTCTCCCCCCCTCTCTCTCTCTCTCTCACAGACACACACACACACACACACTTAAATTAGTGTGATATGTGTAACTTTTGGCATATTCTAGAACAACTCTAGCTCCTGTGTACATAGATACCATGATCACTACTGTTCTAATATGTTTCAATATAGTAAAAGAGACAGCTGTGCAGCTTTTGTGTTGTATAAGCCTACAAGATCATACGATTCTATGCATAATTTTCAGCTGATGTCTAATTTTACATTAATCTTAGTATGTGATAATATTACTCTTAAAGATTTTCATTTCTCATCTACTTTCAAACATATTTCATTTTTATTAATCATTTATTTACATTTCAAATGTTGTCCCCCTTCCTTGTGTCCCCTCTCCATCTCCCTCTCCCTCTCTCCTTCCCTTTGCCTCTAAGATGGTGCTCCTCCACCCACTCACCCACTCCCCACTCATCCCTCCAGCATCCCCCTTTGCTGGGCCAACAAGCCTCCGCAGGATGAAGCACCTCACCTCTCACTGATGCCAGATAAGGCAGTCCTCTGCTATATATGTAGCGGGAGCCATGGACCCACCCATGTATACTCTTTGGTTGGTGGTTTAGTCCCTGTGAGCTCTGTGGTGTCAGATTAGTTGATACTGTTATTCTTCTTATGAGGTTGCAAAGCCTTTCAACTCCTTCAGTCCTTCCCCTAACTCTTCCATTAGGTACCCCAGTCTCAGTCCAATAATTGATTATGAGCATCTGCGTTTAACTTAGTCAGATGCTGGCAGAACCTCTCATAGGACAGCCATGTGAGGCTTCTGTCTGCATGCACTTCTTGACATCAATAATAGTGTCAGGGTTTGGTATCTACATATGGCAGTCTCTGGATGGTATTTTCTTCAGTCTCTGCTCCATTTTTTGTCCCTGCGTTTCCTTTAGGCAGGAACAATTCTGGGTTAAAAATCTGAGATCAGTGGGTGACTCCATCCTTCCACTGGGAGCCATGTCTATCTCCTCAGGTTCTCTCTCCCTTTTGTTGGGTAATTTGTCTAATTGGGTCATGGGAGTCTCTTGCATACCTGTGTCTGGGACTTTCTAGTGGTTTCCCTGGTCACCCCCCCCCCCGCTTATTTTATTCATTCTCCTGGCCCTCTGGACTTCTCTCCTGTCTCTTCCCTGATCTAGCCTCCTTTTCCCCTACCCAGCCCCACCCCCAGTCTCTCCCTCCATCTACCTCCCCTGATTATTTTGTTCAACCATCTAAGTGGGATTGAAGCATCCACACCTTGGTCTTCCTTTGTTAAGCTTCACGTGGTCTGTGAGTTGTATCATGGGAATTCTGAGTTTTGTGCTAATATCCACTTATCAGTGAGTATATACCATATATGTCCTTTTGGGTCTGGGTTACCTCGCTCAGGATGATATTTTCTAGTTCCATCCATTTGCCTACAAAATTCATGATGTCTTTGTTTTTAATAGCTGAATAGTATTCCATTGTGTAAATGAACCACATTTCTGTATCCATTCTTCAGTTGAGGGACATCTGAGTTGTTTCCAGCTTCTGGCTATTACAAGTAAGGCTACTATATGAACATGGTGGAGTACATGTTTTTGTGGTATATGCCCAAGAGTAGTATAGCTTGGTCTTCATCTATTTCCAATTTTATGAGGAACCTCCAGATTGATTTCCAGAGTGGTTGTACCAGTTTACAGTCTCACCAGCAATGGAGTAGTGTTCCTCTTTCTCTGCATCCTCACCAGCATCTAATGCTGCCTGAGTTTTTGATCTTAGCTATTCTGATTGGTATAACATGGAATCTCAGGGTTGTTTTGATTTGCATTTCCCATATTTCACATATAATGTAGGTATTCATGTGTGATTCATTTTGGCCTCCCCTTTCCCAGATCCAAAAAAAATCATGGGATTAAAGCCATGTGATACATTGTGCCATGATATGAAATACAACTTTCTTGGGGATTTACATGGATCATTGTGAATGAAAAAGAGAAGCACATTTGTTATATTCAAGGAAACATAAAATGTATATTTCTATATGTTTAGTCTATAAAATAAACTGACAATAGATAATAGGAAAGTTACACTACATTTACTGTATGCTTAAAATATTTGGAGAATTAGAATTCAAGAGTATTTCAAAGCACAGTCGCTTGGGCTTTTGCATGAAAGGAAATAGTGCTGTCTTTGAGAGGTTGAGGGACAATGTTCTTAGGGAAAAAGTGTTGCATATGTAGTTTCCATAACACATGTTGTCATTTATGTCCTGGCCTTTTCTTCCTTTGTAATGATTTTCCTAAATAGAAAAGTTGGGGTATGATCTGATAGAAATGCTTCTCTCAGCATTTGTTTGTTGTTGTTTTTTTTACTAATAATTTCCTCTTACAAAAGCACAGCCTTTCAAAGCTATTTTCTTATCTGCAGAGTTCTGAAGGTTCTGTGAAAAAGGAACTCAAAATATACGAAAGAAAGATACTTGGATGGAATATTTTACTCTCTCATGAACCAGATAAATTTTGGTGTTATTATTTCAGATGGAGCTTATCTCTGCTGAGAGCAGAACTGGAAACAGAATTGGCATGTTTCAAAAGCACCCAGTTAATGAATAAAAGGAATAATACTGAGATGCCACAAGACTCTGACCTTGTCTATTGTTTGGAGGAGTGTAATTTTTGTACAGTCTTCATGGAAAAGTATTTAGAGGGTCCTCAAAAATTAAAAATAGGCATGACATATTATCCAGCAGACCAATGACTAGTGACTAAGGAAAATCATAAATAAAGCCTGTAGTGTCTTTTGCTTTTCACTTCTGATACATGTGAGTTGGAAGTATATGATTAGTGTCTCATTTGTTTCATAGAGTAGCTTTGCTGTATGGGCTATAATTTCAGGTACCTATGGTACTTTTGAGAGAGTTGAACACTGTTCTTGCTGCAAACACAGGTTCCTTACTTAGGTTGGTTGATGGGCAATTTGGTGGCCATAACAAGATAGGAAGGCTGGTCTTCATATTGTGTCTTTTTCCTTTAGGGTATTATTCTTTGTTCTGAAGACAACACCATGTCATTAATGGAGGGAAAACCCATGACATGAGAGTTCCTATATCTATGGAAATTCCCCCAAATATGTAAATATTCTTTCCTATTACTTGTCTTTCTTTGAACTAATTCACATCCTATCTCTACCTTTCTAGAGTTGATAAGCATTCTGAGCAAATCTGACACTTCATTAGTTTTTTCTTCTGTCATTCTATATCTTGTCTCATTGACTAACCATTAACAACATAAGTGGATTCTTTTCTCTTTTACACAGGTTAGATATCTAAAAGAAATAAAATTAATTATACCAAAGATATGTCTGTGATCCTATGTTCATTTTATCATTATGTGTAATGGCTAAGATATAGACAATCAGATTGCCCAGAATACAAGTGTGTATGATGAAGATAATCCTATTCAGTCCTTAAAACAGAAGGGAATTCTGTCACTCATGAGAAAGTAGATGAACTTGAAGGACATCATGATAAGTAAAAATAATCTAGTCATAGGAAAGGACATACTGATTAATCTCATCCATCCTGGAATCTGTAAATCTTAATCTTATGGCTAGAGACATGGCTCAGCAGTTAAGAACATACAGTGTTCTTTTAGAGAAGCCACATCTGGCTTATAACATCTATGCCAGGTGGCTGATAATTGCCTGTAACTCTAATTACAGAGTATTTGATGCCATCTTATAGCCTCAGCAGGCACACACAGACACACAGAGATTCACAGGCAGGCACACAGATATATTATTTAAAATTAATATGATAGAAAGTAAAAATGGAGAATGGTGTTTACTAGAGACTAGAGGGAATGAATGGGAACAATTGGTCATACACACACATTTTCATTTAGAGTGGAATAATAAGTTCAATAGATTCAGTCTACAGCATGGTAACTCTAGTTTAATAATAAGTGCTTAAACTTGAAAATTGCTGGCATTTCTTAAGTGTTCTTACCACATACATAAATATTAGGTGCATACATTAATAAAATGTCAATTGAATTTAGCCATTCCACTATGTATGTACATTTCAAAACATCATGATCAATATTATAAATATCAGGCTAAAGACACAGCTTAGTGGTCAAGGTCTTGCCTAGCATGCACAAGACCCAAAGTTTTATCTCTAACATTAAAAATAGCATAAAAATAGCATGAATATACATAATTTGTCATCTTAAAATAACAACGTTTTTGGAGTACATCTGTTTTGCAGAGTGCTTACCTAGGATATAAATCCCTACATTCAATCTTTGGCATTACAAGTCCATAATACTAATGAATTTTTATCATTATACAAAAGCATAGAAGTATTTATTACCTTGTTTTTCACAAAATACATGATTAAGCCTCATTTATTGTATATATTATAAATAACTGTAAAAATATAGATACTCTTCTTAAACAAGAGACTACCTCCAATTTCTGTAACTATCATGCCTAATTTAAATAGTTTACATGAAGACAATCACTCAGAAATCCTAGGTTTCCTGTTAAATTCCCTTGAAGGAGTCTACTTCTGTGCCTATTTTCTTCAGAGAAGGAGGTGTACATTTGCGTGTAGAATAAATACTGAGTCAAATATTTGTGGAAATTGAATTATGAAAAGTAGTAGTAACTTAAGACTACATGAAAAATAACTTTTCATTTTCTTTCTGGACATGTCTCTTTCAAATGGACGATGTCATTGAAATTGTTATGAAAAAAGTTCAGGTCCAGTAGAGCTCACAGACTATACTTGGACACCTGTCTCAATAGAAGATAAGCAGTAGTGAAGGGCAGGAAAAAAGTTTGTATTAATATGGCTACATTGTGGAGTATGGATAAAGAGTTTCAATGGTTTCAAGTCTGAATTTTAAGTTTCAATAGAATTAGAACAGGGGTAGGACATTAAGACTATATATCCACAATCATGGTCAAAATATCTCTGGTTGATTATGATCTCAGTTTAGATTCTGCAAGTGGGTTCCAAGAATGGTAACAAACTAGGTTCTATGAGGGGATTGTCCCTGCATTAAAATGAGATCACAATAGGATGATCTCTCTCTGAGACCCTGCATTACCTGGAATATAAGGTGGCTGCTGACTTAGGATGTTGCTGGATAAAAAGAGAATGTCATAAAAGCCAATAATACCAAATAGCTCAAGATTATCGATTATCTTTGTGTCTCTAGCTTTAAAGTAGAATGAGGTAGATTAGAGATCACTAATTTTAGACAGATATTGCTTGGTTAATATTCCTATGTGAAGAATTAAGAAGAGAGACACCAAAGGTTTTATTGTTGTTGTTGTTTTAGTTATTTGGCAATTTTGCTTTTATCTTTTAATTTTTCTTTTATTTTTGAGATTACAATATAATTACATCAGTTCTCTCTTTCCTTTCCTCCCTTAAAACCCTCCCATACATCTCTTTATGGCCTCTTTCAAATTCATGGGCAATGTTTTTCATTAATTGTAGTTATATGAGTTTATGTATATATGCATATACGTATCCCTAAGTGAACTCAGTTCAGCATGTATGTTATTCTTATTACGTTTTCAGAGAAAACCACTTGATATCGTATAACTAGTTGATGTGCTCTTTCCTAGGGAAGGCCACCTTTCCTGCATCCAGCTTTCCTCAGATGCACTTAGTTCTGTTTGTAGGATTGAGACCTCGTGGTGTTTCTTCCACTCACTTTGATATGTCTGTTGTTGTCCATGTTGAGCTCATGTTTAGATAATCATGTTGATGATATTTTGTATATGTAGAATCTGAAATTACTTGAATACACAGTCTCAGAGCAACTATATGTCCTTCTGTCTTTTATAATTATTTCACCTTTCTATGAAATATTCCTAAGTCATAATTGTGGGAGCATTTCATCTATACATCCATTGGAACCAGAACTCAATATTTTGATTGGTTGTAGCTTTTAGAAAATGTCTCCATTTGTTGCAAAATTAAGTTTCCTTGGTGAGAGGTAAATACTATACTTACTGGAGGATATAAAAATAACTATTTAGATTGTAGTTAGGAATTATGTTGATTTAATAAATTGGTTGTTGTAGATTTTCTTCCAAGATCCTGCTTTTACTAGCTAGAGAACTGTTAGTTATCACCCAGGTATGAAGGTGACTACTGCCTCTTTAAAGTTATCTTGACATGTTGGTAATTTTGGTTCATACACATCATAACCAGGAAGTATTGTTGGTTGCTTCCCTCCTTTAAAAGCTTTTATGCTGCCTTCTAGTATCACAAAAGCTAGTCCTTGGGGAAAAGGTATTCAGGTTAGTGTAAGCTCAGTAGCTTATGGACCCTGTGTCTGAAATCCATGATATGTATTTACCTGCCACATCTTGGGGATAACTAAGGGCAATGGCAGTACTCTGTATGTTTTAGGAGTCTCTTAAACAACCTTGACAAACTATTGAAAAAAAAAAAACCAAACATTGTTATGCCTGGTATTGGTGTCACCACAACAAAAGTTAGGTGGTCTTTGGCTTTTAGAGAAAGCATTGTCAATCTAGATAAGAAAATTTTATTTAAACAATATATGTACATTATACACAGAATTATGTGATTTTATAGTAGGTAAAAGTTACTAGTATGATTCCTTGATTTTTCAGACATATTTAGTATTGTTTAAACTTCTACCCTCCTTATTCTGCAATTATTTCTTCCCTCTCTTCCATTAGTGCCCCCCTTACCTATATCCTTTATTAAGATCAAAAGTTTTTTCTGTGTTGATGTGTTAATCTTTTATTTTTATTGTTGTACATTAATTATACATATCAACAGAGTTGACTATGGTATTTCCACAAATGTGTACAGTATGTACTGGGCAAATTCAACCATCCAGTTTCCACTTTTCACTTGCGACACTCTTCGCCCTCTACTAATTTCTATTCTACTTTTGATTGACTTTTTTTTTCTTTTAGTACTTGTTTGTTTGTTTTTTTCTGTTTATACTATTTTGAATACATGCAAGTATTAAGGTCAGTTCTAGGCTGAGGAACTATCAATACAATAGATGCAAATAGTCAAGGAACAAGCAAGAAAATAAACAAACTCCTGTGATCACTGTTTTAAGGGCTTATCAGGATGACCAAAATATCTGAGTCTACTTTCCTGTCCTAGCCCAAAGACATTTTCATGTCTGAAGCCTACTTCCTTGTTCTAGTCTAAAATTTAGATTCCTGCCTGAAATTACTTCTTTGTTCTAGCCTAATGATGAGTCCTAATAACTGGTCACATTTAATAACAATACAAGAGTCATTATAACTTCTCTTTTTGATTCTCTGTCCCACAAAGTCTAAAAATATGAGGCAAAGCAGTTTGTCTCATCTAGGGTATAGGTAAGCAAAGGTGGGTCAGAAACATATGACCAATACAGTCACTATTGTCAGGGCACTCAGCCCTGATCTTAGTGCATAAGCCATTGGTGTTCTGTTCAGGAACTTTTCCCCTGTGCCCAAGTATTTGAGTGTGTTCCCCACCTTCTCTTCTATTAGTTTCAGTGTATCTGACTTTATTTGGAGGTCCTTGATCCACTTGCACTTGAGCTTTGTACATGGAGATAAGAATGGATCAATTTGCATTTTTGTACATGCTGACCTAGAATTGAACCAGCACCTTTTATTGAAAATGTAGTCCTTTTTCCACTGGGTGTTTTTGCTCCTTTGTCAAAGATCAAGTGACCATGGGTATGTGGGTTCATTTTTGGGTCTTCAATTCTATTGCATTTATCTTCCTGCCTGTCTCTGTACCAATGCCATGCAGCTTTTATCACTATTGCTCTATACTATAGCTTGATATCCAGGATGGTGATTCCCCCAGTTATTTTATTGTTGAGAATAGTTTTTGCCATCCTGCATTTTTTGTTATTCCAAATGATTCCCAAAGAAGTTGTTTTATTGTTGAAAATAGTTTTTGCCATCCTGTGTTTTTTATTATTCCAAATGATTTTGCAATTGATCTTTCTAACTCTATGAAGAATTGAGTTAGAATTTGGATGGAGATTGCATTGAATCTATAGATTGCTTTTAGCATTGTGCCAATTTTACCATATTAATCCTGCCAATCCATGAGCCTGGGAGATCTTTCCAACTTTTTAGATCTTCTTTAATTATTTTCTTCAAGGACTTGAAGTTCTTGTTGTACAGATATGTCACTTGTTCGGATAGATTCACACCAAGGTATTTTATATTATTTGTGACTATTGTTAAGGGTGTCTTTTTCCCTAATTTATTTCTCACCCTTTTTATCATTTAAGTAGAGGAAGGTTACTGATTTGATTGTGATAATTTTTTATCTAGTCATTTTGCTGAAGTTGTTTATCAGGTTTAGGAGTTCTCTGGTGGAAGTTTTGGGGTCACTTAAATATACTATCATATCATCTGAAAATAGTGATATTTTGACTTCTTACTTTCCTATTTGTATCTGTTTTACCTGCTTTTATTGTCTGATTGGTCTATCTAGGATTTCAAGTACTATATTGAATAGGTAGTGAGAGAGTGGGCAGTCTTGTCTAGTCCAAGATTATAGTGGGATTGCTTCAAGCTTCTATCCATTTAGTTTGATGTCGGCTACTGTTTTGCTGTATATTGCTTTTAATATGTTTAGGTATGGGCCTTGAATTCCTGTTCTTTCCAAGACTTTTATCATGAAGGGGTGATGAATTTTATCAAATGCTTTCTCAGCATCTAGTGAGATGATCATGTGGTTTTATTCTTTCAGTTTCTTTATATAGTAGGTTATATTGATTGATTTCCTGCATTCCTGGGATAAAGCCTACTTGATCATGATGGATGATTGTTTTGATGTGTTCTTGGATTCTGTTTGCAAGAATTTTATTGAATATTTTTGTATTAACATTCACATGGGAGATTGATCTGAAGTTCTTTCATTTCTGGATCTTTGTGGGGTAAAAGTATGATAACAATTGTGGCTTCATAAAGCAAACATTTTAATGTTCTT
The DNA here is from genome assembly GCF_004785775.1 of Grammomys surdaster. Lineage (NCBI taxonomy): Eukaryota > Metazoa > Chordata > Mammalia > Rodentia > Muridae > Grammomys > Grammomys surdaster. The sequence goes on from NW_021604681.1 coordinate 904,793, forward strand.
TCTATTTCTATTTTGTGGAATAGTTTAAAGATAATTGGTATAAGGTCTTCTTTGAAGCTCTGATAGAATTCTGCACTAAAACCATCTGGTCCTGGGCATCTTTTTTTGGGGAGGTAGGCAGACTTTTAATGTCTGCTACTATTTCTTTAGGGGTTATGAGACTGTTTAGATGATTTATTTGCTCCTGATTTAACTTTGGTACCTGGTATCTGTCTAAAAAATAGACCATTTCATCTAGGTTTTCCAGTTTTTTTGAGTATAGACTTTTGTAGTAGGATCTATTAATTTTTTGAATTTCCTTGGTTTCTGTCCTTATGTCTCCCTTTTCAGTTCTAATTTTATTAATTTGGATACTCTCTCTGTGTCCTCTGGTTATTCTTGCTAAGGATTTATCTATCTTGTTGATTTTTTCAAAGAACTAGTTCCTGGTTTTGTTGATACTTTGGATAGTTCTTTTTGTTTCTACTTGGTTGATTTCAGCCTTGAGTTTGATTATTTCCTGGTCTCTACTCCTCTTGAATGTATTTGCTTCCTTTTCTAGAGCTTTCAGGTGTGCTGTCAAGTTGCTAGTGTATGTTCTCTCCAGTTTCTTTTTGTAGACAGAGCTATGAGTTTTCCTCTTAGCACTGCTTTCACTGTGTTCCATAATTTTTGGTATTATATGCCCTCATTTTCATTAAATTCTAAAAAGTATTTAATTTCTTTCTTTCTTCCATAACCAAGTTATCATTGAGTAGAGCATTGTTCAGTTTCCACGTGTATGTGGACTTTACATTGTTTTTGTCATTATTGAAGACCAGCCTTAATCTGTGGTGATCTGATAGGATGCATGGGATTGTTTCAATATTCTTGTATATGTTGAGGCTTGTTTTGTGACTGACTCTATGGTCAGTTTTGGAGAAGGTACCATTAGGTGCTGAGAAGAAGGTAT
>NW_021604681.1:906123-933592 GCF_004785775.1 Grammomys surdaster
ATAAATATATATATATATAGCTTTAGGATGAAATGCTCTATAGATACCTGTTAAATCCATTTGGTTCATAAGTTCTCTTAGCTTTACTATGTCTCTGTTTAGTTTCTGTTTTGATGATCTATCCATTGATGAGTGTGGGGTGTTGAAGTCTCTCACTATTATTTTGTGAGATGCAATGTGTGCTTTGATTTATAGTAAAGTTTCTTTTATGAATGTAGGTGCCCTTGCATTTGGAGCATAGATGTTCCAAATTGAGTTCATCTTGGTTGATTTTTCCTTTGATTAATATGAAGTGTCTCTTCCTTATCTTTTTGATATCTTCTCATTGAAACTCAATTTTGTTCAACATTAAAATGGCTACTCCAGCTTGTTTCTTGGTGCCATTCACTTAGAAAATTGTTTTCCAGCCTTTTACTCTGAGGTAGTATCTGTTTTGTCACTGAGTTTTGTTTCCTGTATGCAGCAAAATGCTGGGTCCTATTTATGTATTTAGTCTGTTAGTCTATGTCTTTTTCTGGGGGGGGGGAGTGAGTTAATTAATGTTAAGAGATATCAAGCAAAAATGATTGTTCCTTCCTGTTATTTTTGTTACTAAAGTTAGAATTATGTTTGGTTAACTTTTTTGTTTTTTGTTTTTTGGAAGAATATTACTTTCTTGCATTTTCTAGGTTGTAGTTTCCCTCCTTGTGTTGGAGTTTTCCATCTATTATCCTTTGGAGAGTTGGATTTGTAGAAAGATATTGTGTAAATTTGGTTTTCTCATGGAATATCTTGGTTTCTCCATCTATGGTATTGATATATGCAAAAGCATAGGCAGGACTGCTTTGCTATTATCCTGCATTTGGTTATCTTGTAAGCCTTAGTTAGGTATTCATGCTTTTTAACAAATTTATATTTAATTATCAATTATCTGTCATGACAAGTCCTTGCTTTACATTATCCTCATAAAATGTATTTCTACTACTTAGTACTGTATCATATATTTGCATGTATAATTATACGCATTCAGAAATTATATATGTGTATGCATACATAAAGATGTAGATATGTACATTTAATTATCTGTGGACTAATCATTTATTTCTTGACCATCATCGAAGTTCTATCTTAAAACACAGAAGACAGTATTTCTTCTATGAGTCAATCTCAAAACAAACTCTGTTTTTTCTATCCTGTGTAATCTAGCATATAGCTTGATTTCTAATATAATATTATTACATCAATTATTCTTCAACTTCTGTTCAAATAATAGTATTTTAAATCATAGCACTTTGAAATGGTTGTGTTTTCATTTTAAATATTAATTTGATTCTGCGAATTAAAGTTATCTGTCAAACTAAGTCATTCATGTTTTAAAATACCCATTGGTACCACTTCTATGCCAGATGAACATTGTTCAATGAGCTCATTTACGTCAAAATAAAGAAGAAAAAGTCTTTTCATTCAGCAAGTTTACAGTCAAGATGTAGAGAAAACAACAATAAAACAGCAGTATCCTTGATTATATTTTGCTGAGTCTTAAAAGGAGGCACCCCGATGGGATGATATAAAATAGCAGACATGACTTACTCAAAATTGAACAACAATAGAGAGTACTAAGAAACGCTTCTGTGAAATAAAGACTATTGAGATCCTCAGGGTAACTCAGACTTAAACATAAAGACACTGTTAGGAAAAGTTGTTTTAGGCAGAAAAAAATGGTAAATTTTGATGGTTAAAAATTAAAGTACCCAAGTTTTATTTCTGCTACCATATATTGGTTAAAATGAAAGGAATTTAGGTTTTTCCTATAATACAATCATCAGGGTCTCACCTCGAACTTGTCAGCTTCCTAGACTTTCCAAATTCTATCAGCGGAGTTCAGCTTTGTTGTTCAGATAGCTGAGAAGCCTGTTAGGTTTGATCCTTACAGTGGGTTGAAATGATATATCTGTTCTTAATCAGAAGGCCTCCTGTTATACAATAATTTTGTTTAATTTTAGGCCCTTAGGATTAGATTTAAATGATCCATTTATGACCTTTTTTTGGTAGCTCAAGATGGCCCATCTCTTTCTAGGCCTTGTGAGATGGCTCAAGCCCCATTCTATGAAACACTAACTAGAACCCCACATTTTTGTTCCTCATTTTTAATGGCTGGTGAATTCAATGAAGGAGTCTTCTCTCTATATCCTCTGAATATGTTTAACATCAAACAATAAAATTGATGCTTATTCTCATAGACTCAGATAAAGAAGAAACAAATGAATAAAATTATAGTCACAACATCAGAACATTTATATTCTAGGTATTTTGAAGACAGAATTGCTGGAATATATGATGTATATTTTATATAGTTGAGATCTGATTTAGAGCCTCTTGCCTGGTAGGTAGTTGTTATGCCACTGGGCTACATCCTCACCCCTGTGATATTAAATATTTTAGATGAACTATTTTAATTAATTAATTAAAATTATAATCAATTAAATCAATATTTAGAACTTTCCTTGGAATTAGGCTTCTCATTTCTTTCCATTTCTTGGTATTTTTAGAGTTAGTTTTAATTTGATAATAATTTTTTTCCTTTTCTTTCTTTCCTTTTTAAATGTACATGGGTGCTTTGCCTGTATGTTTGTGTGAGGGTATCAGATCTCCAGGAATGGGAATTACAGACAGTTGTGTGCTACCATGTGGGTGCTGGAAAGTGAACTGGGGTCCTTTGGGAGAGCAGCCAGTGGTCTTAACCACTGAGCCATCTCTGCAGCCTTGATTTTGTTTGTTTGTTTGCTTTTTACAGTGCTGAAGATTGGAAATAAAACATATAGAAACTGGGCAACTGTACTATAATGGAGCTACTTTCCCTCTTAATTCCTTTGAAAACATTTCCTTGTTTATATGAGTGTTTTGCTTACAAGTATGTAAGCATCAACATGCAGTGCTCACAGGGGCCCTGATAACCTGTAGTAATTCCTGGAATTTAAGTTATAGGTTGATGGCTATAAGGCACATGTGGGTATGGAAAATCAATTTGGCTCCTTTTCTAGACAGCTTAAGGTATGTCTACAGCTATCATTTCATTTTTAAAATGTTTAATTTTTTTATGGTCCAGTAGTTATTCCCCCTCCCAGTGCGCCCTCCAAAGGTTCCCCACCTCATTTTTCCTCCCCAGTTTCCAAGAGGATGTCCCCACCCACCCCAACCCCCACTCTGCCAGCCCTCCCCACTCCATGGGGCCTCAAGTCTCTTGAGGGCTAGGTGTATCTTCTCTCACTGAGTCCAGACCAGGCAATCTTCTGATGTATATGTGTCAGAGGCCTCATATCAGTGTATGCTGTCTGGTTGGTTCCTCAGTGTCTGATAGATCTAGAGGGTTCAGATTATTTGAGACTGCTGGTTTTCCCATGGGGTCTCCCTTCTCCTCAGCTTCTTCTAGCTTTTCCCTAATTCAACCACAGGGTTCCTCAGCTTATGTCCATTGGTTGGGAGTAAGTATCTGAGTCCGACTGGTTTAGCTGCTTGTTGGGCCTCTCAGAGGGCAGCCATGCTAGATTACTGTCTGCAAGTATACCATACCATCAGTAATAGTGTCAGGCCTTGGGGCCCCCCTTAGAGCTGGATCCCAATTTGGGTCTGAATAGAGTTAAAGACACAGAACCAAAACTACACATTTGTGGACACTTGATCTTTGACAAAGAAGCCAAAAATATACAATGGACAAAAGAAAGTATCTTCAATAAATGGTGCTGGTCAACTGGAAGTCTAAATGTAGACTGGATGTCCTTTCTCTCCTCTTGTCTCCATTTTTGTCCCTTTAGTTCTTTTAAAAAGGAACAGAAAAAAAAAGGAACAATTCTGGAGCAGAGTTTTTGACTGTGGAATGGTAACCCCATCCCTCTATTAATGCCCTGTCTTTCTACTGGAGATAGACTCTACAAGTTCCCTCTCCTCACTGTTAGGCATTTCATCTAAGGTCCCTCCCTGTGAGTCCTGAGTATCTATCACCTCCCAGGTCTTTGGTACATTTTAGAGAGTCTCCCCACCTCCTACCTCCCGAGGTTGCCCGTTTCCATTCTTTCTGCTGCCCCCCCCCCCCGGGCGTAAGGCGTGTTCCTCTCCCCAATACCCCGTCATGTTCTCCTTTTCCTCTCCCTGTCCCCTCTCCTACATAGGTCCCTTCCTCTGCCCCCCATCCGTGTGATTGATATTTTCCCTCCCAATTGGGATTGAAGCATCCTCACTTGGGCCCTTTGCCTTTGGCTTGTTAACCTTCTTGAAATCTGTGGATTTTATCCTTAGTATTCTGTACATTTTTGGCCAATATACACTTATTAGTGAGTACATACCATGTAGGTCCTTTTGGGTCTGAGTTAGCTCACTCAGGGTGATATTGAACTTCTGGTGGAATCACCATCATTGACCTCAAGCGATGCTACAGAGCAGTAGTGATAAAAACTGCATGGTATTGGTACAGAGATGGACAGGCTGATCAATGGAATAAAATTAAAGACACAAAAACAAAACTACACACTTGTGGACACTTGATCTTTGACGAAAAGTCCAAAAATATACAATGGACAAAAGAAAGTATCTTCAGTAAATGGTACTGGTCAACTGGCAGTCTATATGTAGAAAAATGGAAATAGATCCATATTTGGTTTCTTACACAAAGCTCAAGTCCAAGTAGATCAAGGACCTCAACATAAAACACTGAATCTAATAAAAGAGAAAGTGGGAAAGAGCCTTGAACTCACTGGCACAGGGGGAAATTTCCTAAACAGAACTCCAATGGCTCATGCTCTAAGATCAAGAACTGATAAATGGGATCTCATGAAATCGGAAAGCTTCTGTAAGGCAAAGGACATAATAGGACAAATCTGTAATCTACAGATTGGGAAAAAAATCTTCACTAACCCCACATCCAATAGAGGGCTAATATTCAAAATATATAAAGAACTCATTTTTAAATTTTGTGAAGAGTTGCCTTTACCTGTCAATGTTTGTGCCCTTAGCATCTTGAGAAGCTGGAATTTTAGGCTTGCTCATATTCTCATTTTTATTTTAAGATTTGCATAAGTTAGGAAATGTTTACATTTTTAAAACAATTGCCATGCTTTGGTGCTAGAGTATTGAAAAAACAAAATTAAAATAAGTATGCCATGTGCTTTCTTTCAATACTGCTCTCTATAAATATTTAACTGTTGTCAACATATGTTATATGTCTTTTTCTACACATCTGTACTCTAGTGGATACCAACTTGATGTCCTATAACTAAATCAATTCATTTGACTTTCCTCTGTGTTTGGTTTTGAGTATAACCATAACCATCTAAGCTATCTCTCCAGCTCTTATTTGACTTCCTAGCCCTGGAATTATAGTCATATCTTATATTAAAATTTTTAGTCCCACAAGATTATCTCTTTAGATGTCAATTATAAACTCAGGGTGGCTATATATTGGGGCCTTCCATGATCTTTTTGCTCAAGTTTAAAGGCATTTTGTTGACTACATCATAGAAATCAAGAGAGTGATTGTTTACTATTATCCTTTTATTGCAGTAAGTTATAACTAAGGGCTATTCAAGTGGAAAAGATGCACAGAGAAAGAACATGAGACAAAGGCTATGACTTCCATGTCCTATTCTGAAGCGGCATCTTCTTATTAGCTTCATGTATTCTGCAGCTCTTTCTTTGTGAAATTTTCATAGGCTTTCTTACACAGTTTCAAATTAGTAAAACATCACCCATATGTAATGGACCTAACCATTATATATCTACCTATGTGGTTGCAGGGATGGGGATGACAATTCCAATAATTTTCATAAGGATTATGGTTAACCTGATAACTATGTCTTCTCAGCCAATAGATTTCATTAGCACACCAAATGGTAATTGTCACTTCCCAAATTCTAAAGGTTTCAAGAGATACAGGTCACAGATGGAAAGAAGATGAAATTTATTCTTCTTAGAAATCACATTACTTCCCTCAGTAAACTTCTTATAATATTTTAGAAATAGTTAATAACACTTTACAATTATTAGCATTTTAAAACAAAGGATCCATCTTAAAAATCCAACTGCCATCAACTTCTATTAAGTGCAGACACAAGAGCAAATAATAAGCCAAATATGAGTCCAAACAATATTATCAACCAAAAATTTAAGTGCATAATACATTTCCTTGATTTTTTATGTTATTCAAAAGAAATTAGGGAATGAAACTTGATAAAATATAATGTAATCATGTAGAACTATGCTGAAGTGAGAAAAACTGGATTCCTCTTCTCTACCATCCCTGTGATAGTCTCATATTTTCCTTGAAATACCACAAGGGAGAAGGAAGAAGATGTGTTAGTTTAGTTGAGACACAGTTTAATCAGTCTTTTTCTGGGCAAAGAAACTTACTCTCTGATCTCTACAGGCTCCAACCTCCATTATCAGCATCTCTCCCCCCAACCAGCCCATTATAGCAGATACACTGTCTCTTTCTGGAACTGTACTTCTTTGTTTGGTACTCTATTGATGAATTAAATGGAGAAATGTTTCTTTCTTGGAAAAAGATTTATGCCTTTGAATCATCTTAGAATATTTTACTGTAGGTTTGTGATTGGATACTAAGTATCTGTATACTTGATCTTTTTGTTCTCTTTGACATGAGTCATCTTGTCTTCATCATTTTCTACCAGAAGAAAGAATGTTGCATTTCACATTAAAATTAGTGATACTCATCTAATGTATACCCCTATTCTTTTTAATCATTCAAGAGATTCTCATTGAATTCTTTAGCATGATAGCCAAGAACCTCCAAATTATCTGAAGTACTTATCTGAAGTAACATTAGATTATCCCTCTCAACTAATAGTGCAAATGCAATATTCCTTGTAAGACAATTCAAAGATATATATCTTATTTTTCCAGAACTCCCAAATAAGATTTTGAGTTTGGAGCATCAAATACTACCAAAAAATCTCACTATATTATATGTGGAAGTAAAATGATAGGCTTAGAAATTCAGAAGAATCGGATGGTGGTAGTTCATTGAAGACGAGGCTTAGTCAAAGGATCTGTCTGCAGAGTCCATGGAAAAGCTACAATTTCAGAAAAGGCAAGCTATAATTGTTTATAGAAGTGAAGAATTCCTAAAGAAGGTAACAAACAAGAAAAGGAAAATGCCAAAGCCAATCAATGTAAGAGTAACTACAATGGATGCTGAGCTAGAATTTGCCATTCAGTCCAATACAACTGGCAAACAACTTTTTGACCAGGTTGTAAAAACAGTAGGTTTACATGAGGTCTGGTATTTTGGGCTGCAATATGTAGACAGCAAAGGATATTCTACATGGCTAAAACTGAATAAAAAGGTAGCACAGCAAGATGTTAAAAAAAATCCTTTACAGTTCAAGTTTAGAGCTAAATTCTTTCCTGAAGATGCTTCTGAGAAATTGATTCAAGAAATAACACAGAGACTTTTCTTCTTGCAAGTTAAAGAAGCCATCTTAAACCATTAGATAGATATATTGCCCACCAGAAACTGTAGTTCTTTTGGCTTCGTATGCTGTTCAAGCCAAGTATGGAGATTATTTTTTTTTTTTTTTTTTTTGGTTTTTCGAGACAGGGTTTCTCTGTATAGCCCGGGCTGTCCTGGAACTCACTCTGTAGACCAGGCTGGCCTCGAACTCAGAAATCCGCCTGCCTCTGCCTCCCGAGTGCTGGGATTAAAGGCGTGCGCCACCACCGCCCGGCAAGTATGGAGATTATAATAACGAGATTCACAAACCAGGATATCTGGCTAATGACAGACTCTTACCACAGCGTGTTTTGTAACAACACAAACTGACCAAAGAACAGTGGGAGGAGAGAATACAGAACTGGCATGAGGAACACAGAGGGATGCTAAGGGAAGATTCGATGATGGAATACTTTAAGATTGCAGAAGATCTAGAGATGTATGGTGTCAACTACTTTGAAATCAAGAAAAAGAAGGGTATAGAGCTGTGGCTGGGTGTTGATGCTTTAGGTCTGAATATTTATGAGCATGATGACAAGTTAACACCTAAAATTGGTTTTTCCTGGAGTGAAATCCAAAATATTTCATTCAGTGACAAAAAGTTCGTTATAAAGCCAATTGACAAAAAGGCACCTGATTTTGTCTTCTATGCACCTCGTCTGAGAATCAATAAGCGAATTTTGGCCTTATATATGGGAAACCATGAACTGTACATGCGAAGGAGAAAGCCTGATACTATTGAAGTACAACAGATGAAGGCTCAGGCCCGGGAGGAAAAACATCAGAAGCAGCTAGAAAGGGCACAGTTAGAGAATGAAAAGAAGAAACGAGAAGTAACAGGAAAGGAAAAGGAAAGAATAGAACGTGAAAAGGAAGAGCTGATGGAACGTCTGAGGCAAATCTAAGAGCAGACAATGAAAGCCCAGAAAGAACTAGAAAAAATGCGCAAAGCTCTGGAACTGGAGCAGGAGCACCAGCGAGTGAAAGAGGAGGCAGAACGGTTAGACAGGGAGCGCCGGGCTGCGGAAGAATCTACAATAAGTCTTAATACTGATTCTGGCAATTTAAAAATAATTGTCAGATATGCTGGTAGGATGACACAGAGGGCAAAGAGGGTTTCTGCGCAGCTGGAGCCCACATTAATAGTAGTAATAAAGAACTCATTATTTGTCACAAAGGCTTACTTATTCATGACAGTTTGTACTGAATGGAGACCACAATTTTATATTACTTTATAATAAGCAGACAGAAGATCAGAGTCAGGGATAAAGGGCTTATTATTTATAGTAGATGGAACATTCGTATTTTTATTATGGATTATGTAGAAACTTCATACCAACACTAGCTCACTGGGGCAATAAGGGCATGGGGCATGAGCACCTATATGGTAGATGAATTACAAAATCACACAAAACTTGGAAGACTCAATACTCTCTGAGAAAGTAGATACAACCTGCTGTTTTTCTGAGACATCCTTAAGGCTCTCTTCGTGCAAATATAATCTTCCCCATGGTCTAGGTAGAGTAATTAAGACTTTGAATTTCTGAACACCCAGGGAGACTGTGCAGAGGTTGAAACAACAGTTTTCTCCTCTCAACAAATTGCTAAAGAACTGTTCACTTTGTTTCTAGTTGGACATTTACTACTATATAATCAGAGAATACTTTGGTAACTGGGTAAACAGAAATAAAAGTTACAGATATGTTAGGAGAATCACATAGAGAAAAGAAATACCATAAGATAGAACTATTGTAAAATTTCAAGTTTCATGTTTAAATAAAACAAGACCTTTCTCTTTGAGGGTAGTCATCACATTTGAATTACCCTTTGCATGGGTAAAATCTAGTATATGGTATTATTCTTTTCCTTTCTTTGTTTTTGTTTTAGATTGGTTTACTAGAATATGGAATATTTGTCAAGCTATTATTCTACCATTTTCTAAATATCTTGTGTCTGTACCCTGAGAATTTGGCACTTCTGGAATATCAACTTCCAGTATATACATTAAATATGTGTTATATGGTGTAATATAGGTTCAATTTTCATTGCCAGGATTGGAGTGGATACATTACACTACAAAAATAAGACTAACTTATTCAAATGATCATTTTGCTTGTTGTCTGTTATAATGAACATGTAGAAGCATATTGATTATTATCTATTGTTTCATATTTCTGAAAGTTTTGTTTCTTTTCTAATTCTAAAGTCTTCATGGAATTGAATGATATATGTTTGGAACATAAAACTATTCATAGGAATTGAAATATATCAAGGTAATCTTTTCCTTTCTGATCTTATTCTATATCTACATTAACAGTGTTAATGTTAGCTACATACTGAAAGTCATGTCAGTGTTGCTTCTAGCTTCTTCTTCCTCTTCCATGCAATTTATCTATTTGTAGAGTATAAATCTCATTTTAACATTTTTTTGCCATTTTTATGTCAAAAGGAATATATAGTATATTCAAAATAATGTGTTTATCACTCTTATTCCAAGGACTGAAATTACAACATATGGGAAGACTCATGAACTTTTTTTGAAACAGATACATTTCTTAGTTTTCAAGGTCTTTCTTCTATTTAGCACATATATCATAAATAATATATAATATACATATTATATATAATTGGAACATTAATAAAAGAAGAATTTTTTCTAGTAAAGAACCAAAGGAAATAGTTATTAAAATATCATATTAATCATAGGGTGCTAAACAAATTGTTTAAGGACACAATTAAGATGATATATAGTATCTTGATTTTCCCCATTAGATTTCTACTTCCATGTCCATCCAGAATTTATTTATATGTACAATACACAAAAGAGGTGACAATTTACAGCACGGATTTTATAATAATGAAACGAATGCAAATGCCATGCTTTGAGACTACCTCATCACAGAGCTCAGGCTGGGCTCAAGTTCATAAACCATAGCTCCCCAAGGGCTAGGATTAAACATATGCACATTGTTCCCACCTTGAATGCTGCATCTTTAAAATTTGAAAAGTAATACGTTAGTTTTGTAAATAATTCAGGTGATATATTTTGTCTAGATTCATAGCAAATCATTTAAAGTAACAATCCCTTGCCTTTTCAAAATGATTCTTCATAAAATTGTAATGTTTTCCCAATTCTTCCTGATTTGTTTCTCACCTCTCACTTAATTAGAATTATTTTCTGTATAACTTTTACTTTATTAAGTATTCAATGTGGCTACATACACTTATTAAGATACAAAGCATTTACTTAGCTAGCTCAAATAACTCCAGTAATTATTCCAGTAATTAAGTGCTACAAAGGTTAATGTGCATAATTGCTTGAGGCTTTGAAAATTTCTTCTCTATTTTGGAATGTTTACAAAGTGAAACAACATAACATTTAAACATCCATGTTTTTTTCATTGTTGAGGATAAAAGAGACTTATTTGCTTCTGTTTGGTTTACTGCAGTCATAATACAAATGATTTCTAGTATGTTAAAATTTCACCTCCACTAATATCCTCAACTAATCTGCTGCATTGTGTCCTATTACACACATGTATTATCTCATGTATTTTAATGAAGAGAGTCATTTTCTCTGAATTATGGAAAGTAATTTCAACTTCGTGAGCTTCTGTTGCAACATCTCTTAAGTGGAAATTGTTATGTCTAATTTATAGTGTTGTTTTAAGTCTGTAATGAGTTCTTGTGTAAAATAACCATTACTTCTTACCTATTCACTGATCCAAGTGCACGTAAAAGCTAGATTATAAGTAAACAATGTAGTGTGGCTGACCTTAAGAGACAATGATGAGAATGACAGAAATATCTAGAAGTTAGGCTGTAACTACACATAGAAAGACTATGGACAACACACTCTGAGACCACAAAATAACCCCTACATGTCCCTCTCTGAGAAATGAACTGCAAATACACAGGATTAAACTACCCAAGGCTTAAAATTGTGCTGCTGTGGGATTGTGACAGTAGATGTCCTCCGTTACTCTTGGAATTTGGAGTTTTCACACAGCCACAAAAGAAAAGATTGACTTATAGCCATGATGATGTGACAAGTGACTAGTAGGAAATTGAGCGCATGTATTTTAGGTGGAAGGGCTTTTCTTCGAAGCAGAGACCAGCTGTTTTGATTTGATGGAACAAGTAGTAAACAGTTTAGGTTGTATGGACTAGAGATTGCTCTCACTCTTCCTTTAATTTTTTAACTCCTTTATCACCCTTTTTAGATGTTTAAAAAATAATTTTATTAATCTATTGATAAATTTGTACATTTTAAAAATAATATTCACCCTCTTCCAACTACTCCCAAATCTACCCGTTCTTTGGAACTGTCCTAGTTAGGGTTTTATTGCTGTGAAGAAACACCATGATAATGGCAATTCTTATAAAAGGAAGCATTTAATTGGGGATGGTTTACTGTTTCAGAGGTTCAGTCCATTATCATCATGACAGAAAGCATGGCATTTTCTAGCCAGACATGGTGCTGGAGAAGGAGTTGAGAGTGCTACATCTTGATCTAAAGGCAGGAAAAGGACATTGTTCTCTGCCGGTAAGGAGGAGGCTTTCATTCCAAATTGGGCAGAGCTTGAGCATAGGACTTCAAAGCCCACTCCCCTAGTCACACACATATCTTTTAGCAAGGCAGCACCTACTTCAATATTGCCACACCTCCTAATAATGCCACTCATTGGGCCAAGAATATTCAAGTCACCACAGGTACCCACCCAACATTATGTCATATTTTTATTTTTAATACTCATAGAGTCTAATTTGTGCTGCTCATCCTGCCCATATGACCATCCATTGGAACGGTTTCTATTTTTTCTTTCTTTCAATTTGTCTTCCTTCCTTCCTTCCTTTTTTTTTGAGACAGGATCTCTATATGCAGATCAGGCTGGCCTCCAACTAAAAGAGATTGTTCTGCTTTTGCCTATAGTTATGATGTCCTGGGATTAAAGGCAAGTAGCTCCATGCCCAGATAATTGGAATATATTCAATTTACCAGGGACTACATACTCTTTAAATTTTAATTAAAATATAATTACATGATTCACCACTCCATTCAACTCCTCCTATATTTTACCTCATCCCTCAAAAATTCATGGCCTCTTTTTCTTTGACTATAATTACTACACATTTCACACATAAGTATATAAGTATAATCCATTGAGTCTATTTAGTTTCAGGGCTGACAACTTGATGTGGGATAGCAATTTATGAGAAAACTCTCTGGGAAAGATTACTTTTCCCTCTCTCAGCAGTCATGCATTGACTCTTATTCTTTGTCTAGGGGTGGGGACCCATGAGATTTCGCCCACTTCTGTCTTAGCATGACTATTAGTATTGCCTTTGTTCAGATGTTGTTTGAGCAGCCATATTGTTGAAGCATCATGAGTAAAATTACCCTGTTATTTTTAGGAGAGACAAATTCACAACACATCCTGATCCTCTGGCTCTATAGTCTTCCTTCTCCAACCTTCTAAATGTTCCTTTAAGTGTGGAGACTGTGCTGTATATGTAGCTGTTGGGGCTGGATAGTACATAATAAATTGTTTTCTGCATGTTGACCATCTGTGGGTTTTGTAATGGTCTCTGTGTGAAAAACAAAAACAAACTCCCCCCACCCAAGATTCTTTGAGGAACTTTAGAGCTTTATTTATCTGTGGGAATAAGGAAAATATTTAGAATTCTAATGATTTAAGAACATAGCAGTTGTGGGCTTTTTCCTAAGATTTATATTTCACAAGCCCCAGAAAGTTGGCTAGATTTCAGTCCCCAACCATGACTCTCCTCGTGTTGAGTGGACCTTTCATGTTTGTTGGTTACCACCAAGATAAAAGTTCCACCATTGTACCTTTAGGGATATCTTGCTTCAACAGTCATAGGTATCACAGGCATAGAGCACTATGCCTTCTTTGGTAGCTTATATAGCACCTTCTAATACTATAAAAGGTAAGTCCTCAGGGACTAAGCTTTCAGGACAGATCAAGCTTGGATCTCTATGGGGTGCTGGGCTGGGAGAAGAAGCTGGGTGCCTGGTTGACCAAGTCTTGAACGCCAGACCTTTATCAGGATGGCGAGTGTTCAGCTCTGCCCCCAGGCCCTGGTTCTTTTCATTCAGCTTCAGCCCTCCACAGCCCCTCCCAAAGAGAAGTCTATGACCATCAGTCACAAGGAACAATGCCCCAGGCTCTCCCATATGTAGATGAGGTATCTCCAAGTTCTCAGACAAAGCCAATAGGAGTTATCTGCTGCCAGATCCTAACCCACCTTGAAACTGTATATAAGAGCTCTATTCAGGAGAAGTAAAGGTGTGTTTGAAAATCATCCTGGTGTCGGAGAGTTTCAGTCGCAAGAGCTGTAAGACTAGAGCTGTAACACTAGGGCTGTAACACTTGGGGAGAGATCTGCTCTCCCGGAACCTTCCTGAGGCACCAAGCTGCTTCCTTGCCAGCTAGCTGGCTTTTTATCGGCCCAGTCCGGGCAGGCTCAGCATGGAGAGACAGGTGTAGCACCTGGGAGTGACCAAGCAGCAACAGTGGAGACTTGAGCAGAGGCAGCAGTGGGGGCAGGCAATCTCTCCTCCCTGCTTATACTCTGTACCTTTTGGCCCAGACCTCTCACACCAGGCCTGGCCGGAGACCAATGGACAGTGGAGATGCAGGCAGAGGCAGCAGCAGAGACGGTAGCAGACCCTAACTGTTCTCACTCTGTCCTCAGCCAGGAGATCATCGTGGGACACCCTTCGGAACCTGGGACCCTCAGATCTCCAAGTTCTGCATCCAAAGTGTGTGGTTTCCTCAACAATAGACTCTGATGCATAATCCTGGCTATCAACTTGACAACATCTGAAATCAATTAGTGCCCATATTTCAGATCATGACTGTAAAGGATTTTCTTGATTGGATTCTTAGAGGTGAGAGAACCTACTCTAATTCTTGGCTATACCTTCTAGAGTGGCAACCCTCAAAATCGGATATGGAGAAAGGAATCTTTAGCTTTTTTGCCTGCTTGCCTTCACTCTTCTTCTATGATATTAGAACCTACTTCGAAATTCCAATGTTTCTTTAGGAATCCCCCAGGATTCCACCATCATATAGGTACTTAAAAGAAATCCTGTATTGTAGACTGGACTCTTGGCCTTCTTTTTTTTGTTTTTCCTTTCAAGATATAGTCATTGTTGAACTACACAGATCACAGCCCATAAGCTATTCTAATAAATCAAGTATGCAAGCACACACACACACACACACATTCATGTCATTTAGAAAACTGATGAATACAGAGACCCACATTAAACTTCTGGAAGACAGCAAGGTGTAACACAATAGACTTGCATTGTTTTGGGAATTTCTGGGAATGCCCTGTACAACAACGTAAAAGGTAGTTTCTCATACTCAGCACTGGGATTTCTGAAAAATATTCTGATTTCTCTGAGAAGCAATATTTCCCCAAGTAGCACAATTTCCTTGAAAATATATATATTCATATATTTATAGTTATTATGGTAATTTTAATTTAATATAAATAATATGACCACCTATGACTTTTTCAAATATTCTTAGTGTTATTTATTCCTCCTCCCTATCCTTCTGTATTGACCCATCTGTCCTCACCAATTAGACTTGCCCACCATTTTCTCCGTTACATTCTTCTTCTCACTTCTATCCTGAGATTCACCTCTCTAGAGCACACATATGGTTGCTTTTGCTTGTGGCTTCTATAGTTTTTGCCTGATATGGACTTGCATCTGAAGATCTGGGTGTCGGAACAACAGATAAGAGCACATTTCTTTTTCTTTTTGGGCCTGTGTTACTTTACTCAATATAGTATTTTCTTGTTTCATCCATTTACCTGAGACATTCATGATTTATTTTATAATAAATAATATTCATTTTCTATGTCTACCCCAGTTTCATTATCTGTTCATTTGTTGAAAGCCATTTAGAAGAGAGTAAAATATATTGGCCTGTTATTTTATAACATTGAGTCATGGGTATTGTCTGTATCTTTGAAGAGAGTCTTTAAAAAGAAGATCAAGAAAACCAGAAAATATCCATGGCTCAATGGTATAGGAAAATAACCCAATATACTATGTTGTCTACTTCTCTACTGTCCAGCCACTGAAAACGGAGGTCATGAAAAAGTTGACAACAGTTTAAGATTTTGAATGTGTATCAGTTATAGGGTAATAAGTCAAAATCAAATATATATTGAATCTGCTGTTCTTAAGGAAGTGCTCACCAATGTTGTGTTGTGTTTTTATTTCAGACTATGTACTAACACTCAACAAGTTCATTTTGAAGACAACTGTTGATTCTTTCCTGCCATGTAACTAGCAGGGATAAGATTTTAGCCTTAATAAGTTATAAACTATAATGTTTTTACTCTAAAGTTTTCTTTTCTTATGGACATGCTATAGTTTGATGGTTGAAAAGAATGCAAGTACCATATTGGTAGAGTTTTGGATTGTATTGTGTTAGAAAGTTTGATTTAAAAATTGCACTCTGAGTTGCTGATTGCGTTTCATGGAAAGAGGTTAAATGAATATTGGCTCTAGATTAGGACAAAATTTCTAACATTTTTGAAATGACCCTAAACATACTACTGCCATTTTATACTATGCATTTATGTAAAGTGTCCTTATCAGAATTGATAATTACAAAATCAAAATACCAATCAAATCTGAAAATGTTTAAGGTGCATAATCAAGTATTCAGGCAATATGTGATTCTATATCTAAAAGTAAACATTCATCTCATCAAAAATACATTTTCTTTCATCTTTCATAAACAGTAAAATTATATGTATAGTAAGGAATTGTTTTAAACAAATTTCATGCCAGGTGTGGTGCCTCATACTTTTGATCCCTGAAGTTGGGAAGCAGAGGGAGATAAATCTGGGTGATTTTGAAGTGAAGTTCAGTTATAAGTTCTAGGCTATAAATAAATATTGTTTTTATATCTTCTAAGAAAATGTTGAATTTGCTTACCTATTTTACATACCTATATGTCTCAGATTACAAAAAATGTGTTGCATAAAAAGAAGTCTATTGAAAATGTTTAAGAAGGACTGACAAAGGATAAGTCCTAAGACAAAATCTCATTAAGCAGCCACCAAGAAATAGAATGTTCATTAAAAAACATAGAATAAAAAATTTTAATTCTCACAAGAAGCTTTTAGAAAATGAATTATTTTTTCATGTTTGTGGGAGATTTGAAAACCCATTGAAATTTTCAGAAATACACCTTAACAAAATATAAGACCACAGTTACCAAAATTCCTGTTAATTAGAAACATAACTTTTCGAAGTAAATCAATTATTTTCAGAGTAATATAAAGTATAGTCTCCATAACACATGAATAAAAATCGAGTACTATAAAGGGTCCTGAATGATTAATATACAACAATGGTGTGTAGGGGAGCAGACAATAAAAGCCAATTCTAAATTGTCCCGATGAGATTAACCAGATAATTTCCCCCAATGTTTGGGAAATTAAATTATTGTACACTCTATTGTGTCTTTGTTCAGGACTACTAAGTGGTGGCTACACCCTACTTGGTGTCCAGGAGCTGCTGATTCTATAGTGGCTTTTTGAACACTCCAGTATTCAGTAGAAAATTGCTTATGACATCTGCATATCTTCAGTCTGCCACCTCTGGCTAGGCAGCAGTGAAATGGAGGACTTGGCCTGGTCCATTTGCCCTGAAGTTCTTTTTGGTCACAGCCTTCTCAGCAGAAACCTGCTTCTTTTCAATCTCCTGGGGGCCTCCGCAGTAATAGACATAAAATGTAACTTCAATGGGGGCTCATGGGAGATAGTGCCAGGAATGTAGAGAAATTTCCGGGTCAGCATCTACATCTTCCACATTAGACATACCAACTAAGTTCCTTTGTTGTTGCATGAGATGGTAATGTCCACATAGCACAGAGGAGAATCTATGTTACACATACACACACAAGTATGCACACACACACATACACACATACATGCAAGCACACACACATGCTCATAGACAAATGTATATTTAGTAAATTATTTATAATAGATTCTCTCTAAGGGCCGCTACCTGTCTAGCCATAGGTTCTTTAACCTGTGAAATAATGCTTAAATCTATTCAGGAAATGATTGTGTTGTGCCCATGACATTTGTGCCACTATCACACTAGTGGACGTATGTTGCCAGGGCAGTTATTACTGTAGTTCCCAGGATTCACAACTGAGTAAGACTGATGATTACTTGTCTCTTCTGATAACATAGCAGCTTTCAGTAAGTAGGGATGAAGCTCCCATGTCAGTCCACTCTTGGTCCTGCCATGTTCTATGACTCAGATATGTGGTGTATTGAACAATGAGGTCTTACCAAGGGCATCTAAGAACACTGACAATGACTTACAGTATTTCTGAGTCTATGGCGTGATACCTCACTGGATAAGAATTCCCAAAGCAGTAATTCATTCATGGATTCCTGGTCTAAGCTGTTATATTTGTTGTTCTGTGGAGTCAAATAGGGTCACTAAATATAGATTAACTGTTAACTTCCATATATCATGTGTGTGTTTGTGTGTGTGTGTGTGTGTGTGTGTGTGTTTGAGAGAGAGAGGGGGAGAGAGAGGGGGGGAGAAAGAGAGAGAGAGAGAGAGAGAGAGAGAGAGAGAGAGAGAGAGAGAACTTTTATAGTAGTAGGTTTCTATATGAGCTTTTTGAAAGGTCTTTAGTGTTATTTAGCACCCTCCCCCACTTTCCTGCCCAACCGCTGTTCTTCCCCTTCCTATTCTATTGAATACTTCATATTGATTATTTTGTTTTTATAACATTGTACTTAAATGTTAGGGACATTTCCTTATGATCTCTTCATATCTGTTCCATTTACTAGAAGGCACTGTGCATGTTGAAGTTATTACCAGAGATGCTTAACTGAGGAGGATTGACCTTCTATGATATTTCATACTGTATACAAACAGAAAAAGGAAAAAAATGTAAATTATACTTTATTTTTACTATTATTTACATAAATAAAATATATATAACATATATATGAAAGTAGGTAGACTAAGATATGATATTATATTTTAATTTCTGGTGTTTTTAACATGTTTGAAAATTAAAGGTCCTTATTCCTATAGAGTACTTAGGGCATGATCTGACATATAGTAAATATTTTTTAAATGTCATTATGTCATAAATGCTTAAAATATCAAATGTATATTTAGCTATTTTTAATATAGGATCTGCCATCTAAGGATACAGATTTAGTATCTTGAGTTCTATATAATATTTATTACATGAACAAGAGTCAACAATTAATTTTTCCAACTTTGTGAGTTTATATAAATGATATGTAAGACTTAAAATATCTGCAAGCCATCTAAGTTCAGGAATCTAAACCCAAATGATTATTTGGTCTTTCTGTAAATATTAATTTCTCATCCATTTCAAATCTAAAAATGAATTTTAAAGATGCACCATTTACATGTTGACAACCATTCCAGTTAATTTCATCAAATTAACAACTCTTTCTGAATTCTTCTTTATCACTTTACATAAAATTTCTTAGACTATTATAATATTAATATGTGCAACTGTTATAACTGCTTTGGGACAAGTTACAAAGTTTCTGTGTAGTAAATGACCCCTGAATTCCTCATCCTCCTACCTTATTGCATCATAGTTGAGAGTATAGCATGTATCAGTTCACTTGGCCTTATGTTAAAAATCAAACCCACATAGACTTTCTGTATATAAGGCAAGCAGTCTACCAATACAGCAATATTCTTTTTTCTACTTCTTAGTGTTGTTTTCTCCAAAAGTCTCAATCGTTTGATTTTACCAATGAATACCTGTGAGCCAGATGCTGGGGTGAAAGATTGCTAGCTCAGAGAGGCAGAGAATGCACCCAGCTGTCCTTCTTCTACAACTTACATCACAAAGGAAAGTTCTCTTCTTCTATACCAACTTAAAACCTTTCAAAATGAATGTCTCACCCTCTTCCTTCCTAGGTGCCTATCTATCTGCTAGCCTCCCTCTTACTCTCTATAGGTATTTCCTATGTTCACTCCTGTCATCATATATTTTTTACAACCTACTTTAACAAGGGTTTAACCTCCCCTCTAGCCCATACCCCCAGAAGTAGTGGAAAAGAAAAGTTACCAGGATACAGGAGAAGTAGAGACCTGTTTAGAAATAATTCTTTGGGGAGATTCTAATTTTCATAGTTCTCAGTACAGACCATGTGCTAACATCAAATATGAATTAGCATCTGCAGTCCAGTATACTTGGCAGACACCACACACTTATCAGTAAGGGTAGTTTAATCCTGAAGAAACTGCAAGGCTCACCAATAGGTCCAAGTCCTTGGAAGGAGTGAAAAGCCACAGGAATCTCATTAGAAGTTCATTGGTGAGTTTCTCTGAATGAAGTCGCCAGAAGCAAAGCTCAGCAGCACTATGTAACATGAATAAATATGTGCATGTCATCAGCAAAGACTAGTGAGCTAGATGTTAACCGTCCCATTGTCTCCTCTTTATATTTATATTCCTTCTGAACATCATGCATCCTTTCACATGTTTGCTATAGCAAAAAATCTTTTCACCTGGGTCTGCTTTAGCAAAACATTCTTTCACCTGTCTGCCACAGCAAAACATCATTATAACCTGAATCTCCAAAGAAACCATACATTTCCAGTTTATAATCCCTGTCAACTGGTTGTTTGATTTGCCTTTTGACCTATGGTTGACTTTATTTAATCCTGTTTATAGTATCCAAGCAGAAAGCTCTTGGATTAAAGGTGTGTGCTAGGGCTGAACCATACAACATCTAGAAATGGCTTTTCCCAGTAAATAACACAATCTCTAGGTTCTCAGTGTGATCAAATACCTTACAATCAACTTAAAGATGCTTTTTTAACTGTCTACTAAGTTCTATTGTTTTAAAAGAAGAGCTATTAATGATTAAGCCATTTTCCCATGATTTGTTGCAACATTTTTACCCCGGTGTTTTAAATTTCTTTTTCCTTCATTGTAAGTAGTTTAGTTTTGATTCCTGTACTTCTGTTTCTAATTTAACTTTTAAATATTTATTTATTCTGTGCATCTCTGTGGGGGGAATGTGGGCGTGTTCATATATGCCACTGCAAGCCCACTGAATATCAGAGGACTACCTGCAGATGTCAGTTTTTTCATTCTGCCATGTAGATTTCTACATTTGAACTAAGGTCATCAGCTCACAGGAAAATGCCTTTATCCAGTGACCAGTATTGAAATATTACTTGCTGTTTTGTTGCATTAATGTATTTTGAATCTCTGTTTAATGAAATTGTAATTTTCTATATTACTATAACTACATATACCTATATATATATACACACAAACATACATCTACATACACATATGCAAACAACTGTCTATTGGGTTCCCTGAAATACTACTGCCATGAATATTAAATGCACACCTAACTTTTTTTCAGTATTTTTATTTAATGTTTGAGTTTTGGATAGGCTACTTAAATCTGTTTATCCTTATATTTTAGATCTTTAACTCCATGAAGTTTGTAATATGCTGTTTGAGTCCATTATTTTATTTAGATTCAGAATATTGTTTTTTTAATATTAGAAGTTCCCCATTTTTTATTTCATAGAGTCAGTTTTCTGCTATGATTTTCCTTCAGCCATAATAAATATTCTGAACACAGCATTTTAAACTGTTATAACATCTTAGAATTTTCTAATTACTACATAGTATAGAATCTTGAGGCTAGTCTTCATTGATTTTCTTCTAGAATGGATCATTTTGTTCCTTGTTCTTTATATTTTGAGTTGTACTCTGAAGCTATAAATCTTATTCTGAGTTTATTTTGTGGATTTAAAAAAAACTATTTCACCAGAGTATTCTTTCAAATTTTAATTCATGAACTCTATTTTCTAATTATGCATTTCATAATGCCATTCTTGTTCAAGATTAACATGTGCTTTCATTATATTTATGCTCTATTACTTCCTCCTCTTTCTTAGTGGTTCCTAATCTCTCTTTCTCTCTGTCTCTGACTCTGTCTCTGTGTGTGTGTGTGTGTGTGTGTGTGTGTGTGTGTGTGTGTGTGTGTAAGTGAGAGAGAGCGAAAGAGAGAGAGAGGGAGAGAGGGAGGGAGAGAGGGAGGGAGGGAGGGAGGGAGGGAGGGAGGGAGGGAGGGAGGGAAGGAGAAAGACATCTGTCTTCTGGGATTCATATTTAAAATAGGTCTTTATCTGGGCTGAACACATAAAATGAATAATGCCTCCCTGGTTGTGGCTATCAGATCAAAAGTCAATTTAGTTCATTTACCTTAACTTTTCAGTTTGCAGTCAGCTTTATCATGCATATTTTCAGGGATTAGCCAGTTCTGTGGCCAAAAACTTTTCATATATTTAAGCATCTTCTTCCCTGACTCTTCCTTCTATGAGTATTTCTCACTCATTTTATTAGTGGCTGTGGTTGCTCTGAACTCTTTCCTCCAGGTTTTTAAAGCAGTTATACAACAGAATAGGAGTCAGTTTTCAGACTTTAATTAAAAAAAAATCTCATCAATTAGCTGTATTGCAGATGTCATTCACTGCTTGCTTTTTGTCTAGATGTACTGACTTAATATATCATATATGATGTTCTTTATGCAAGAATTGCCCCGATAGGAGACACTTGGGTGTTACTAGAAGCTAAATTCATCCTCCTTCTTACTTATTTATGTATAGCAGGAGAAACCCAAATAGTCATATAAGTAGCAAAAACACCAAGTTCAGTTCTTCTGTGGGATTGGTCTAAGAAGTAGAGGAAATGCTCTAATTCATGTTGTTGCAATATCTCTCATCAAGACAAAGGTCATATATGATTTTTTTCTAAGTGTAAAAGAAAGAAAATATACTGTGTGTGTCTAAAATTGATGTGAAAATAATATAACATTTTAAGAGTAGTTAAAAATGCCAAATAATTTGACATACATAGAAGACTCAAAGACATTAGTATACTGAATGGAATTTTAAAAAATATATATCATATAATTTATATAATATATATCATATAATTTATATAATATATATTACATATGATTTATACATGAGCATATAAAAATACAAAGAGAAAGCTATGGAATATGTTGGGAACCAAGTCCTAGCAGAAAGCAGCTATCATCTTTGCAGCCATCTCGGACCATATACCCTGACAAGAGACTTGTTTTTCAGCAGCCCACAACAGCTGAGAACACTCTGAAAAAAATCTTGTTTTTCTCACATATTTTGCTTTGTTGTTTACTGCCCACAGCTACAAGGCACATGTGGTAAAGTGTCTTCAGCTGGATTTCCCTGCTTGTGCTTATATATACCCATGATTTCCTTTCAATAAACGGGACTTGATCATACTCTCTGTCTTGTCTCCATTCTTCATGTCTCCTGCCTGTCCATCCCCACTCTCTCTCTTGCAGACGCTGTTGACTGACCAGTGGACCTGAGCACCTGGCCCCCAAAAGTGGGGCAGCGCAGGCCCAGGCATTTGGTGCCCAAATGTAAGGCAGAGTTGGAATATATTTCTCATATTTTTATCTGAAAAGGTTTACAATGAAGAGAATTCTAAAGTCACAAGTGTTTTGTTACTTATATTTGCACATGACCTTACCATATGATTTAATTAATCATTCCATTTGTTTATATCTGAAATGATACCCCACTTCCCGGATACAATTCCACAAACCCCCATCCCACATCTGCCCTCTCCTCCCTCTCCTTTGCCTCTATGAGGATGCTTCCCTACCCATCCACCTTCTCCTGTCCCACATTTTGTGAATGTGTCGGTTAGTTTTTTCCCTATTAAGTTTTAATTAAAATATAATTAGTTTTCTTTTTCCATTTTTTCCTTCCAATAAATTCTGTGTTTCCTCTCTTTAACCAGTTCTGTGTCCCCACTTACTACCTCACAAATTCATGTCTTCTTTTTCTGTGATTATTGTTGTTACATAAATATGCATATATAAATATATAAATACAACCTACTGAATCTAACTAGCTTTGGTTGCATGTGTATGATTTCAGGACTGACCACTTGATATTAGATAATCAACTGGGGGTTCTACCCCTGGGAAATAAAGGACTAATTCTCCTTTCTCAGCACTTGTTAATTGTAGTTCTCTGTAGAAAAGTAGGGCTTCATGATATTTCTTCTTTCATGTTTTTTTGTCCATTAGTATTGTTGCTATTCAGATTTGACTTGGGCAGCCTTAGACATAGGAGTTGTTTTGCAGTTGTGTCTATTAGAGTTGGGCACAACCTCGTCAATTATTTTGTATATTTTGACTAGTTGTGATTTTCTATAATGGTCTCTGTCTGCTGGAAAGAGATGCTTCTTCGATGAAGGTTGAGTTCCTCCTCCCCAAGGATTAGATTTTCTGAATGCTCTCTTAAGGCTGCTAAAGGCTGGAAGCAATCAATATTCCTATGCAGTTGTAACACTTATCAACCATATCAATGACCAGCACAAGAGACTCTTAAAGTTGTAATAGTGGTATTCAAAGCTTGGTAATAACCAATAGCCTCAAGCTGAACATAATGTCTGCTGGACAGGAGGGAAATCATGTCTGGTTGTGGAAAACTCAACAACTACCAAGTGCTAGTGAAGTCATGGATCTTATAAGAGGACATATTATGACTACTTTATTAGACTAGCAGAGTTTCTCACTGATTTCTAAATACTTATATTTATACCTAGAAGTATGTCTGGCTCTTACTCTTACTGCATTTTGTTTTTCTTCATACTTAAAAGGCAAGTTTTTAAGAATGGGTTTCGTTCTGCATAGGGTAAGTGAAAGGTATAATTCACCAAGTAATTGTAATAATTATGTGGTGTATGATTATGCTGAAGTGTATGTTTTGTAAGTAAAGATTAAATGGAAATGCTCCAAGATGCTGGTGATAAAGACAATCAAAAAGGTATATTTAATTTCTTTTGTTAAAAGCTTTTTTCTTATCTGATACATTATATCCTAACCAAAGGTTTCCCTCCCTCTATTCTCTCCCACCTCCGCTCTCCCCTAGACCAACTCCTCTTCTATTTCCCTTAAAAAGGGTTGGCATCCAAGGTGTATCAACTCAACATGGCATAACAAATTACAATAAGACTAGGTACATATCTTCATATCACAGCTGGATGAGGCAACCAGAGGGAGAAAAAGGATTCCAGGCTGAAACAAAAGAAAGACACCCAGCAATCTTTTTGTTGAGAGTCCCAGAAGAATACCAAGCTATGCAAATGTAGGATATATGCAGAGGACCCAGTCAGACTCTTCTGATATAAAGGAATACTTTCAGTTTTCTATAATTTTCAATGTTTTTTTTCTTACACATTGATTCTTAAATGCTGGGAGATATTTCATATTATTGACAAGAGAATATTATAATCATATTTCTTGAATTGTTGGCAAATGTAGAAAATTGCAGTAAAAGGGTACTAAATGATTTTTCTACACTTCTAAATAATCCCTAATTTTTTCTCACTCAAAGTATTTTTGTGTAGATACAGATAGTTATTTTTTGATGCTTTTATGTATATTATTATAGTTTATTCATATTCATTTCTCTATGCCCCTCTGTTGTGATATCATCATTTATGAGTATACTCCAATGATGTCAGGTAATATTGTATGTGATTATCGGCACACTCATATTTGTGAGTTATTAATGTTCAGATACATTGTTTTTATGATTTCCTAAAATGTCAATAATAAAATCATTCAAGATTTTCTTTTTACCTATTTCATATTGTTCTTCATATAACTATTTCCTTTTTGATTATTAATGAAGTTGACCTATCCCTGAAGCTTATTGCCTGTAATTGTTACTTTTCTCACTGCTATGACAAAGTACCTGACAAGAATTAATTAAGCAAAGGAAAGCACATGCTTTGGCTTACAGTTTGTGGAGATGTAATTTATTCTAGCAGAGTAGTCATGGTGGCAGATGCTTAAGAAAACAAGCCATAGTGCATCCACATTGTGGTAAATACTAATACTCAGATCTCTTACCTTTTTGTGTAATCTGGGTCCCCAGCTCATGGAATGATGCCACCTAAACTAAGGGTAAGTCTATATACTTCAAATAACCTAATCTAAGTTGTCCCTCACAGCCATGTACAGACAGGGCTTCCAGGAGACTCTAGATCCTATCAAGTTGATAATCAATATTAATCATCGCAATACTGCACACAGGTCCAATTGCCACAGATTGCACTTATCTTTTCATGTTATTGGTAGCTTCACTTCCGGTTTATCCTGAACAATGCTGATATTAGTGCAACTCACAAGAGAAGTACATGTACTACATCAGAATGATATATATAATATATACTGATATTATAAATATTGCTGCTATTATCAAAATTTTGCTTTTTATTTTAATTATGTAACAATTAATACTTGATCATTTGTAGTTATATACAGAATTTAAACATCTTAACCTTTGTATTAGTTAGTTTTCAATTGTTGCTATAAAATGGCATAGTGAAAGAAAGTTGTAAAAGGAAGGGTTTATTTTGGATTTACAGAGGGATAAGAATTCATCCTAGAAGGGAAGTAGCAAGCATGGTACCCAGAGTTCCAAGCTTAGAGCTTACATGTGAAACAGAAAGAATAAAACAGAAAGCACACTGAGAATGGATCAAAGCTTTGCAACCTTAAGGCCTGCTCCCTCTGACATACTTCCATCCATAAGGCTGCATGTCCACATTCCCAAACAGTGCCACCTACTAGGGATCAATTATAGAAACATCTGCGCCAATAAGGGCATTCTCATTCAAATATCTGTAACTGTCCATAACTGTCAGGTTCACCAGCATAGATTATCTTTTAATCCATTAAGTAAAAAGTGGAACCGAATTTTACAGCATACTATTGATTCAAGAAATATCAGGTTTGTTTCTTTTAAGGTTTAAATTTTTATGGCAGTCCTTTTTCATAATTTGGTGGAGGATGGAATCACGTAGCACACTGCTAAATGATATTCATAGACATTCTGATTTAGTATGTCTATAAGTGAAACTTGAAACTCTTCAGGTCTAGTAATAGCCCTAAAATATTCTGATGTTGACCTATGTGGTAAACTGTGAAATATTACTCTATTTATTCAAACTCTTTCCAATACTATCCCCTATGCCAAAGTGATACAAGAAAGAAAAGATTGGAGTTCATAAGGATTTTTTCCATGGTATAAATGTTTCTAAATCGAACACATTTCTCTAAGCAATCTCAGTAAATTTACTAATTCACCAACTTGTATTTGAGGAAATCCTTCTTTGGTTTAACTGTTTCTGCAGTTGAAGGTGAATGAGTTTCTTTAATATTCTCCAGGAGTATTACACAACAGGATCACATTCAGGGTTTTAAGGATATTAGGCAAGCTCTCTACCACTGAATTATACTCTCAAGAGTTATTTTTAAGTATGGACTGGTGGGATAGATTGTTCGATAACAGTTCTTTATGTGAAGCCTGACAAACTAAGTTGAATTTCTGGACCCCACATGATGGAAAGAAAGAACTGCATGTCATTTTGTTGTTGTTTTCTGACTGCTGTCTGCATGCTGTCACATCCATATGGACACACACACACACACATGCACACATACACATAGATAAGAAACTTTCAGAATTACTTTAATTGAGACAAATAAATATTATGAACTCATGTAGCATCATTGTGTAACAGTGCTTCATTATATTCTCAAAGAGGGTTGCCAGCATTTTGGAATAATCATTACACTCTGGTATTTAATTCTCTGTAGTTATTCATGCTACTTAATCGTGGTGTTATTGATTTGTTAGCTTACTTCCCTCTGTTCTTTTTTCTCTGTTTGTTTAGGTTTTTTTTTTTAGTTCTTTTTTGTTTTTCTTCCACTTAACTACTTCTTGACACTGAGACTTTCACCTTTGTTCTGGGATTACTCTCTCTCTCTCTCTCTCTCTCTCTCTCTCTCTCTCTCTCTCTCT
>NW_021604681.1:933602-945077 GCF_004785775.1 Grammomys surdaster
TGTGTGTGTGTGTGTGTGTTTAAGAGAGAGAGAGGGATCATGCCCGACCACCTTTTTTAAAACCATTTCCTCATGTACAAAAACATAATCTTCAAGAAAGTACAAACATTTTGTTTTACATGTATGCAGCATCGTCACTTTATCGTCGTTTTGCAAAATTTCTGGCAATCAACAAAACCATACTTACACACTTTAACAAATATCCTCATTCATTCTTACCTCTATAAAAACTTATAGCATGCACCCAGTATTCTACACATTCAGCACAGTGTAGACTTCTTAATATGCACTGTTGTATTTACATAAATCTGAAACTTAACAATAATTAATGAATGACTTAAATTTTGTCATTTTTTTTCAAACCTGAAGATCAAATAAAGAACCTTGGTTGTAATAAGTATGCATTTTATCACTCCACTACTACCTAGCTTTTAAATTTCATTTCATAAATAATAATGAGAATGATAGACTATTGACCCCTTATTGATGTTCAGACTCTAATTCCCATAACATGTTAATATGTCACTTTGTATTGACAAGCTGATTGAGATTAAAACCATAAGATTGGAAAATTATTCTGGAGTAACCATAAAATACAATGTAATTTTATGAATCTATATCACCTTGTATCTGTGAAGACAGCCATAAACCTAATAGCAAGAAAAAGGCCTAGCCTCAAGCCTCCAGAAGGAGATTCAACATTGCTGATGTCTTTATTGTAGGCATATGAGATCTGTGTTGAGAGTATGACCTACAGGGATATAAAATAATGAACCTGTGTTGTTTCTAAGTCACTAACTTTGATAAATTTTAAAGACAGAGATAGAAACATGTATGCTATTACGACTCAAATGAAATACTTTGTTTTCTTTTTCTGTATGAAAAATAAAATAAATCTCTGTAGGACTGCACATTTTCCTCAAATAGCCATTTATATTTTATTATTGATTTTCAGTAATTTTTAATAATTTCATTAAAAAATTTCGTTGACATATATGTTATAGATAGATAGAATTTAATTAGATCACTGTGACTTCACACTTCTGCTTTACAAAAACTAATTTCACATACATTTAAAGGTAATATTAGTTCTCTCATGCTTTGTGGAATTTTATTCATTCTTTTCCAGAATTTGGCATCAGTATTAACATTGGAGTTCCTTAAATCTTCTGATGCAGTTTTCTAGAATAGCTACTTTACAAATGTCATTTTTAAAATCTTCAAATAATGCTATTATTAGAAATTGTATCCATGCCACCACTGTGGATCTGTTCTTCATAGTTTTGTAATAAAGCATTTATTATGTGTTCCTCTTAAGTCTTTGAAGAGCATGTTTACATTGGCATCTAAAAGTATTCTAGAAAATAAATTTTATATTAGTATTCAAACTGAGATTTGATTAAAGTCATTTAGACTGATGTGTTTTCTCCAAGCAATCAAAAGGAGACCTTTACTAATGAAAGAGATTTTATAATGTTATATTCTGAAAGAGAAAATGTAATTATTGTTCAACCCTTCCTTATACATTCCTTTCTATATTTAGAAATATATTTCAGCCATATCGTAAAGGAATGTGGTTTGTTAGTTTTGCAGTCTCCATTTATAATTATGTTTGTTAATTTTATTTTGGTTTTTTCTTTTGTAGTCTAAGCCAACCTCAAACTTAGACTCTTCCTGTCTCCTACATGCTGTAATCAAGGGTGTGGATCAACTTACCATGCTTATGTATTTGATTAGTACATAATATATGTAATTTTTATGATGTGCTGTTTTTATGAAGTGATGTTTCGATTCATATATAACTAGGGAATGGGCAGATAAATATAATAAGTATATACATTCCCTAAATTATTTTATCAATTGTCTAGGAACAAATTTGGAATACTTTCTCCTAAATGAGAAACATAATTCATTATTGTTAACTATATTCACCCAACTGTGCCACATAATTCCAGCAATATTCTCTCATTTACCTGAAGCATTATGTATCTATTTGTTGTATAATCATCTCTGGATAAATCTTTAAATTAAATTAGTTCTTAGTCTTAATTTTATATTATTTATTTTCATTTAAAAATTTTGTTTTTAATTATATGTATGTTGGTAGGTGTCTATGTAGGTATGTGCATGTAACTGTAGGAACCTACACAATCCAGAGCTGTTGGAGCATCCTGGAGTGAAGTTATGGGTGACTATAGGCTGCCCAATGTGTGAATTCAGAATTGAAGTCAAGCCTTGTACAAAAGTAATACACACCATTAAATAAAGAGCCATATGATCAGCTCTTTGCATTTCATTTTATTCTCTTTGTTAAAAACAGTTTTGTATCGGCTGGATCCACCTGAACATCCATGCTCCAGTGTCACCTCCTTCCCCACATCCTGCATTTTTCTGTTTTTATCCCCTATGTGAATAAGTAAAAATTATGATTTGATTTTTAAAAAATAAGTAAAAATAAAAATAAATAGTTTTGTAAATTTTACCCCTTCCCTTTACTCCTTCCAACACCCATGGTATCTTGCATATTCTTATTTTCACTATGAAAAAAATATTGATACAAAAAGCATAAATTGTTACATAATTGTATTTTTATTATAATTGAATATTTTAAAAGGATAATTATATTCTGAAAGGTAAAATTTCCATGTAAAAGTAAATAGTTATTTTAAATTTGAAATTGACTGCCAAATTGGCTTACAAATATATAAATATATTTATTTCTATGCACCATGACAGTAAAAATATACTTATTGCATTTCTGATAGCAGGGGATGTAATTTCTTTAAAATTTATCAGGGAACTTATATTGTACCATAAAATACTCCTTTTTGATGATTTCTGTGTATGAGTAAATACTTGATTACAGCAGATATTAAAATCTGGTCCATTTCTGAAACATGCAAGACAGCATGTTTGGGGGTATTTTGGCTTAAAACTCCCTAAAGATGTTTCACAACAACACAGACTGCACATCAGATGGCTATATTTTCACCCATTCATTAATTATTCTTCCTTTACCTTTATCTTTTTCTTAGTCAATTGTTAATTAAAATCTGGCAGTTCTCGTGGAATCCTCTACCTATTCTCACTTTCCTTCATTGACATGTTCCCTAATAAATCTCCTATATGGATAATTATATCTAAATTTCTGCTGCTTTGAGAACATGAACTAACTATATAAGGATATTTATTTATAGTACCACCAAATATTGTGATGGAATTCTTTTTCATTTAATTTTTCAGTTGTATAATTTAACATTTTATATTAGTATCCATGTATATTGTTTTCTATGAGTTTTATATTTGTGAGTATTTTTCCTTATGATCTGACTGTTCTATTATTCAGTATCTTGCAAAATATCTTTATCAGCAGAAATAAAATAAAAGTTCACACTAGTTTTAGCTTATGGGATAAGGCAATATAGCATGGCTTTAACAAACATTGCCAATATTAAATAAGTCTATGAGTTTTATATTGATATGTGAATGTTACTTTTTAGTTTTATCAATAATACAATATAGGACAAAGAAAATACACATTTTGTTTCTTATGTGGGACAAAAGTTATATATATATATATATATATATATATATATATGTATTCATCCTGCTTAGTCCATTTAGTGTTGTTTGTATACACAAGTGTCTAAGGATGACAGCTTAGAAGTTAATTACTTCGAACTGAGCAACTTATCGGGAAATTCATACCTAGACAAAACTAATTCTTCATCAGGTAGCAAATCTTGAATACCTATATTTCTTCATTTATGCTTGGAGCCCTAGCAAATGTTTTGTACCATTCCCCTAATTCCTACCCATTATCTATGGCTACAACAAAATTTCTGGTAATTTATAAAGAACTAGTATATGTTTGGTAGACATTAAGTCCAAGATCAAGCAACCCTCTTGTTACAGTACAGTATGGAAGAAAGTAGGTCACTTTCATACAAAATCCATTCTTGCAATAATGAATCTACTGTCCTATTATGGCATAAGGATAAAAGTCATCCTTACTCAATTACCATGTAAAGGAAAAGGAACTGTTACTCAACAGTATTGTACTGATTATGTAACACAGAATCGTTGTGTGTTTTCATTGTCTTAAAAATAACGACATAAAAATTTTTATATTTAATAATAATAATAATATGTCTTGTTAATAAAATTAAAAAAGGGGGAGAGGTGGAGAGCCTTTGGGGCTGACTGGCAAGAAGCTGACATGGGACAAGGACAAGGAAGTAGTCTTCAGGCAGGTATCAGACATTAGGCTAGAACAAAGAAGTAATTTCAGACAGGAATCTAAATTTTAGGCTAGAACAAGGAAGTAGGCTTCAGATATGGTAATGACCTTGGGCTAGGAAAGAAAAGTAGGCTCAGATACTTTGGTCATCCTGATAAGCCTTTAGAAGCAGTGATCTTGGAAGAGTTCATGTAACTGGCTTTAACGCCTTGCTTTCTCTTTGACTATTTGTTTATTGTCTTGCTTGTTCCTTGACTATTTGCATCTATTGTATTGCTAGACCCTCAACCTAGAACTGCCCTTAATACATACATGTAATCAAAATGGTATAAAAGCATAAAGGAGGAAGGGGTATAGGATAGGGGGTTCTAGAGATGGGAAATGGGGAAAGGATTCGACATCTGTATTGTAAATAAATATAACATCCAATAAAATAATAATAATAATAAATTGATATGAATTTAGAATTAGCAAAGCATCTACCACTAAATTGCAGTTCAGTTTCATATTTTATTATGTTCCTTTTTCTATTTTGTTTTCATGTTAAAATTCATATAGATTGCCGGGCGGTGGTGGCGCATGCCTTTAATCCCAGCACTTGGGAGGCAGAGGCAGGCGGATTTCTGAGTTCGAGAATTCGAGGTTAGCCTGGTCTACAGAGTGAGTTCCAGGATAGCCAGGGCTACACAGAGAAACCCTGTCTCAAAAAAAAAAAAACAAAAAAAAATTCATATAGATTATGTGTAGGGATGAGGTTTTATAATATTAATATCTCTTCTTTCTCTAACATTGTCATTTGTTCTTGTTATATTTCTCTCTCATATTCTCTCTCTCCCCCTTCCCTCCCTCTCAATACACACACACACACACACACACACACACACACACACACACAACTTGCCTATATAATTATAAAACTGACACTTAAAAGTAATTTGCTGTGGTTGGAATTAGATCATTCGAAGTGTCTCTCTTTTCTGTTTGAACTAGGGATCAAATTCAGAGCCTTATACATTTATGCGCACCAGATAAATACTTTAGTTTGAGATAGGACATCTCCAACCCTGTGAATTTACCAAAGTTCTTTGGTTTGCACAGAAAAAAATCATATTTTTACATAAACTTAAGGATTAAATTTGACTAACTAGGAGAGTAATTTTAGAATAATTAAGCAATGTAGGTGAAATGTATTCAAGCTAGGAAATAGAGCAATTAAAGTAGTTACGATATTAATGAGACAGTAATAATTACCTCTTTACAATTCTTAGATATGTAAATAAAAAATTAACCATTAAACCTTTTACAGCAGAGGCACTACTAACTTTATTATTCGGAGTGCAAACTTATTAACATGTTTCTTTTCATCTTTTAATGTCTCTGATTTCCTTATGGAAACACATAAGGTGATCATGTTTTGTATCTTCCTTTCATTTGTGATACAGAGGTTTATAGGCATTTTGTATTAGTAGCTTTCATGTTATAAATCTTTAATGTGACAGTGTTGGGAGATGTGTGAGTTATGGAATTGTGATGCTTACAGGTAGATCTATTTTACAGGAGTAGAGCTTGTTTTCATTTTCTAGACTGCCTTAATTCCTTCCAGAGTTAGTTGTTATAGAGGAGGTATGTTTGATAGTTTTGTGTCAACTTGACACAAGATAAAGTTATCTGAGAGGAGGGAACCTCATTCAAGAAAATACCTCCATAAGATCAGACTGAACAGATGCCTGTAAAACCTGTAGGGCATTTTCTTAACTAATGATTGATGTGGGAAGGCCCAGCCCATTGTGGGTGGTGTCATCCCTGGGCTGGTGATTCGGGTTTCTATAAGAAAGCAGGGTGAGCATGCCATGAGGAGCAAGTCAGTAGACAGCACTCCTTGGCCTCTGCATCAGCTCCTGCCTCCAGTTTCCTGCCCCGCTTAGTTCCTGTCTCTAGAATTAAAAGCTAAATTCCATCTCATCTCAAAAATTACTCGGTCTTAAATACTCTTATGTTCTGTCTCATATGCAGATCCTAACTTATAAATGTTACATATGTGAATTTACATAGGAGGAAATATGTGCCTAGAGGCAAGGAAACTAGAATGTGCCAATGAAATGAAGGGAAAAGAAGCATTAAAAAGAACCAAGGTAACAGAGACCCACAGGTAGACATTACACAGTGAGAGTATTTGGAACACACATCTCCAAATGGGATGTCTTCATCAAATCCCTCCCCTTAGAGCTCCCCATGGAAGAGGAGGCTGAATGAGTGTAAGAGCCAGAGAGTATAGAGGACACCAAGAGAGAGAACAAGGCCCGCTGAATCAATATGAGCATAGCTCATATGAACTCACAGAGACTGAGGCAGCATGGACAGGGCCTGCTCGGGTCTGCACCAGGACCTTTGTGTATATATTATGGCTTCCAGTTTAATGTTTTTATGAGATTTCTGTGTTTGCAAACAAGTGGGTCTCTGATTCCTGTGACTTCTCTTGGGCTCTTATCCTTCTGTTTGTCCTGTCCAATTTCAGTGTGATGATTCTTGTCTCATCTTTTATTTTATTTTGTTTTGTTTTTAATCTTTTACAATACCATTCTTTTCTAAGAAGGAAGTATTTTCAGATGAGGGGATGGAAAGTAGCTAGAAGAAGTAGAATGAGGGGAAGCTGTAATCATGGTATACTGTATGAGAAAAAGTGATTTTAATAAAAGGGGAAAATTTTAAAATGAAAACATATGAGGCAGGGTCAGAAGGGCAGCAGAACAAAGTATGAGAGGGGAAGGAGAAATACTAAGGGCAGAAATGTACAATTAGGAATGGGAAAGCACAGAGAGGCTGGAAAGGAATGGGGCAGCTAGCCTTTGAACTGAACAAGTACAGATGTTTTACTTTTCATTATTTACCCAATATAGTATTTACACACTTACTTTTTGATATTTTAAATAATACAAACATTATATGGACTTCAATACTTTCATATAGAAATAGTAAATAGACTAGGAAATGCACTCATTTATTGAATAAGTGATTTTATATGACAAGTGAGAAAGTCCCAAATTTGTATCTACTTACTTAACACATGATAACCAGAAGTACATTGTTACAGGAAGTAACCCCTTGAAAGATCTTGAACTTCCAGCCTCTGAAAGTGTAAGAAATAAACCTTCATGGTATATACATTACTTAGTCTCAGTTATTATATTTTAGCAACATAAGACATACTGGCAAAAAGAAAAAATTAGGATATACCTTTAAATTTTTCTTTCTAAAACTCCCCTGGTAAATAGCTATGTACATCGATTGTTTAGTGCACAGTCATAGCACACAATTCAGAGACAATGTATGCCATTCTGTAGTGAGGACAATCTTTCCTTTGGTTTCCAATAATCTGAGTCTCATTTCCATCTGAGTACTCAATAGAAGGCTTTGGTGTATATATTTGTACGAACATTCTATTTATTATGACATAAAATGTATGAGTTCTCCAAGATGACAGATGTCATCTCTACTGTGTCCCTCATTTTCTTCTGTGTGCTCAATGGAAGTTGTTAATATTCTCATTTCTATCAATAATCTTTTATTCTTTCTCTTATGCTCGTAAAAATTTCAGAGTTTATATAATGTAAGGTCAAGCTACACATTCTTAGAACTTTTCCTCAGGAAGAGTAAAGCTCTTGATACAAAAATCATTGTTAGATTCATATGTCCTTTGCAACAATTTTCAATTAATCAGTTGATAATATAGTAATGAGTAGACTTATCTTGCCGTACTACAGATTCTGTAATGTCAAAATTCAAGGCGCTAGTTAGGCTGTACTCTTACTTAACGACCTAGAGGAAAAAAAATTCCCCTCTTCTAGATTCTGGTGGCTGATAACGTCTCCATGCTTTAAGGCCACATAATTTCACTCTCTGCATCAATCTTCATATTATCTTCACCCTTTTCAGAAATGATGTTGCACCCATTTGTCTACATTAATTATTAGAAAGAAACAAATTATTCATACTCTAATAACACAAACAAATTTAATAGTTATTGAAATTAAAGACAATTGACATTTGATTAAATTTCCTGTTCATTTTATATATCAAATTAATAGTTATAATTTCTTTGAAAATATATCTGCCATATTATCAGGTTTCTCTGATCACAGTTTTTGTTTATATCAATATGAATTTATGTCTAAATTTGGAGTAATTTTAAAGGGTCCAAAATGTTAGGTAATGGATTAGATGATAATAGTTGATATAGTCACTTAATTGCTTATGATAAATTGGATATGTTTTCTTTCTTCCTTTCTTCCCTAAACTCTTTTTTATTGTAGTTTCATACATTATGAAAAATTAGTATAACTTTTGCTTTCTGAAAGATGTAAAATCTGGCTCTCTCTCGCTCTCTCTCTCTCTCTCTCTTGCATGAAGCATAAATTAATATAAAAGACACTTATGCTTAAGACAGTTAATAACTTGAAATAAAACAGGCAGTTTTTAAAAAATTTAACACCTAACAATGCAGGTTAAAAGATGTTTGCTAGTGCCAAATTACCAGCAGTAATTCTTGTTATTGATAACTTCTTACTTTTGAATAACGGACATCAGAGACTTACTCAGAGTCTACTTGGTAGGAAGGTGGCATCAGTCAGGAACCTGAAGAGTCATGAAAATCCAAGAGGAGAGGAGGACCCTGTTATGCAATGCAGGAATAGGCTGCTTGGGGGAAGACCGGATACTTGAGAAAATTTAGAAGTCCAACAGAATAAACAAAGTTTAAGAAAGATGCAGGAGTACTAAAAAAAAACTTTCAGTAAAATTATGATACAAAAATATCAGGGTAAATTAAGCATGGTATGTATGCTTAGAAGTAGAGAGGACTATGCAAGACAAGGTAGTGAATGATCTTAAATTGTATATCAGATTGTGGACAAAGGGAATGAGGCATTTCAGAATATGTTGAGAATGTCTACTCTAAATGGAGATTGGAGAGGTAGAGAAAATACAAAGCAGTGTGAAGGTAAAAACAAAATGGATTAGTGTAGGGCACAGACATATATGTCAACAAAGATAAAGGGGCATGCTGAATCCATGAATTCTGGAGGAAGAGGTGTTTAGGTAGAGTAGGCTACTGACTCTTGCATCTGCAAAGAAAGCTTGAACCTTTACAGACACTAAGAAGTGAGTACTCCCATTAATTTATTTGGGAAGAATTGTGTCAATACAGCTATGGCTGTCGTTCATTTTTAATATTTAATTTTAAAATTATGTATTCATGTAGTATAATGTGTGTGTTAGTGAACA
The DNA here is from genome assembly GCF_004785775.1 of Grammomys surdaster. Lineage (NCBI taxonomy): Eukaryota > Metazoa > Chordata > Mammalia > Rodentia > Muridae > Grammomys > Grammomys surdaster. Next base: position 943,123 of record NW_021604681.1, read on the forward strand.
GAGTATCCCTGCCTCTGTGTGTCTCTGTTTTCTTCTCTCTCTGTCTCTCTTTCTGTCTCTCTGTACTTGCCTGTGTGAGTATATACATGAGTGTGTGCCTTTGTGTGCCTCTGTGTGTGTGTGTGTGTGTGTGTGTGTGTGTGTGCGCGTGTGTGTGTGTGAATGTGTTTACTTTAATTGGTATTAGTGAATCAAATTAAGATTGTAAGATCATCTTTACCTTCTGGCACAAGATTTCAGTGTTGATGGTATATATTGGGCATACTTAAATGTTGCTTATCTAAATTCTAATACTACTACATCATCAATACTTATGTTAAAAATTAGTGAATTCTATTCTGTTGCCTAAATCATAATTTTTGAGGTGTGTACTGTAAACTAGTAACTATTATCATTATTAATTTCCATGCACTCAAAATTTTATAACGTGTCACAGATTGAATATTATTAAGTACCAAGTGTGGAATATATGCAGACTTATGTTTTAAGAGACTACCTACAATTCTAATGTTTGATGAGGACTTTTGCCACAATAGACTCACCCAAGTTCAGTTAGGGGAACTATATTCACATTCTCATGTAATTTTTATTAGCAGTCATTTATCTTACATCTGTAAACAATGATAATTCTTTCAAAGCACATTTGCAGTGTTCGTCCATAGTATGGAGGGTAAATAACGGAATATATTTGGCAAGTGCCACCTCTCCCTCCCAGGAACAGTTATCTATCTTTGTCTTTAATGTGCCAAACATGTGAGTGCTAGATAATATAAAACATAAAAGTAAGTATTAACTAACCAAGTACTGAGTCATTTGTAATATCACATATCTATAAAAAGTATCTGAAGTATTGGTGTAGCATATTATCCAATTCTTTATTATTGAAAATATATTCATCTCCCATATAATACATTCCTACCAGTTCCCTTCCCTCTGCTCCTCTCAGCTCGATCCCAATCACTTTTACCTGTGTCCATTCCATCCTCCTCACCTCCCATTAGAAAAGATCAGGTCTCCAACAGTCAACAACAAACCAAACATGACAAAACAAGGTCATAAGACAAGGCACCAAATAAGACACACCAAAGCTGGACAAGGCAATCCAACAGTAGGAATAGAGTGCCAAGAACAGGCAAATGAGTTAGAGACACACCTGTTGGGAGCCGACTCCTAGCAGAAAGCGGCTATCATCTTTGCAGCCATCTTGAGCCATATACCCTGACAAGAGACTTGTTTTCAACAGCCTACAACAGCTGAGCACACTCTGATAAACATCTTGTTTTTCTCACATATCTTGTTTTGTTGTTTATTGCCCCCAGCTGCAAGGCGCACGTGATAATGTGTCTTCAGCTGCATTCCCCTGCTTGTGCTTGTATATACCCATGATTTCCTTTCAAATAAACAGGACTTGACCAGACTCTGTCTTATCTCCATTCTTTGCGTCTCTTGTCCCCCCCATCCCCACTCTCTCTCTTCCAGACCCTGTTGACTGACCTGAGTGGAACGAGTCACTTGGTGCCCAAACCAGGGGCAGTGTGGGTTAGGTCACACACCCACTTCCATAAGTTAATAGCCATAACATATACAGAGAAGATTTGGTGAGAACCTGCAGGCCCTCTGCTTCCTGTGTCCATCTCTGTGAGCCCATATGAGCCCTGCTTAGTTGATTCAATGGACATGTTTTCCTGATTTCTTCAATCATTTCTGATTGTTACAATCTTTCCTCCCTTTCTTTTGGGAGTTTCTCAATCTCCAAGGGGAGTGACCTGATAGAGATCTTGGATTTAGACTCTTTCTCAGCATAGTAGCTGGCTTTGGTCTCTGCATCTGTTCCCGTCTGCTGCTGAAAGAGGCCTTTCTCTTGATGAATGGACAAGGCACAGATCTCTGAGTATAGACAACATTTCATTTTCCTTCCTTCCTTCCTTCCTTCCTTCCTTCCTTCCTTCCTTCCT
>NW_021604681.1:945087-964832 GCF_004785775.1 Grammomys surdaster
CTTCCTTCCTTCCTTCCTTCCTTCCTTCCTTCCTTCCTTCCTTCCTTTCTTTCCTTCTTTCTTTCCTTTTTTCTTTCTTTCTTTCTTGACCGGCTGTGTTTGGTCTACCTTAGGACTACAGACTATCCCGTCTCCAGTTGATGATCATCTAAGGAGTGTTAGCCATCAGATCCCACATATAGAGTATGCCTCAAGTTAAATGAGACATTGGTTGGTCTCTCCCACAAGTTATGTAACATCATTGTTCCAGCACATCTTGTAGTCAGGACAGATTTTTGCTCAAAGGTTTTGTGACTGGGTTGATTCTACACTTCTCATTCTGTAGTCTATAGAGTAACTTCCCATATCACAGAAACTGGTTGTTTCCAGTTTCTGACTGATATGGATAAAGCTGCAATAAAAAGGGTTGAGCAAGTGTCCTTGTGGCAGGATGGAGGGTTCTTTGAGTATATGTCAATGAGTAGAATAGCTGAACCTTGAGGTAGGTCGACTCCCAATTATCTGAGGAACTACCATATTGATTTCCACTGTAGCTGTACTACTTTTCACTACCATAAGCAATGGATCCACATCCTTTTCTCCACATCCTTGCCAATATAAGCTGTCACATGTGCTATTGATCTTAGTTATTCTGACAAGTGTAAGATGGAATTTAAAAATAGTTTTGTTTTAATTTCCCTGATGGCTACTGATGTTGATGATTTCTTAGTGTTTCTCATCTATTCAATATGTTTCTATTGATAATTCTGTCTTGATCTGTATCTCATTTTAATTAATTTTTATATCTATTTCTTGAGTTCTTTATATATTTTGGATATTAGGCCAATATCAGATATGGAGTTGGTAGGTTGCTGCTTTGTTTAATTGACAATGTTCCTTGTGTTACAGAAACTTCTCAGTTTCATGAGGTCTCATGTATTGTTGTTGATCTTAGTGCCTGTACTATTGATGTACTATCCAGAAAATTGTCTCCTATTCAAATGTGTCCAAGTCTATTCCCCAATTTATCTTCTATCAAATTCAATATATCTGATTTTCTGCTGATGTATTTGATCAGTTTGTTCTTAAATTTTGTGTAGTGTCATAAATAAGGATCTATTTGCATTCTTCTACATGAAGACATGAGTTTGACTAGCATCATTTGATGAAGATACTGTCCTTTTTCCAGTGTATATTTTGGCTTATTTATCAAAATAATGTGTACATGTATTTTGGGGTTTATGTCTGGGTTTTCAATTTGATTCTATTGATCAATGTGTCTATTTTTATCCTAATACAGTAAGGTTTTTATTACTATATCCCTGTTTGAAAATGTGAAATCAGAGATGGTGATACATTTAGGGTTTTTTTATTGTTTAAACAAGATTATTTTAGCTTTTTTGTATTTTTTGTTTGGTTTTGTTTTTTCATATGAAGTTAACAATTGTTCTTGCACGGTGTGTAATGACTTGTTAGAATTTTAATGGGGATGGCATTGAATTTGTAGATTGCTCTTTGCAGGATAGCTATTTTACTATATTAATCCTGATCCATGAACATGGAAGATATTTCCATCTTCTTCAATATCTTTCTTCAAACTTATAAAGTTTACTTGCCCAGTTAAATTTACCACAAAGTATTTTATATTACTTGTAGCTACTTTTAAGGGTGTTGTTTACCTGATTTTTTTCTCAGTCCTTTGCATTTTTACGCAGAAGATCTACAGATTTTTTTGAGTTAATCTTGTAGCCAGCCACTTCACTGCAAGTGTTTTTCTGCTGTAGGAGTTCCCTGGTGGAACATTTAGGGTCACTTATGTACACTTATGTAACATCTGCAAATAACAATACTTTGACTTCTTTCTTTCCAATTTGTATCCCCTTGGATACACTTGTCTTATTGGTCTAGCCAGAATGTCAAATACTATATTATCTTCTTTCTATCTTATCTATATAGCACAAATCTGTAAAATCTTTCAGTAACTTCTAGTCACCATGTCATATACCCTTAGAATGGAGTAGAAAAATTATTTTCACTCAAGTATCTATTCTGTGTTTCCATATGACAACTTTATGCCAGTAGAATAAATGTGTAATATGTGTAAAAGTACATCTTTTGAAACCTAAGAGATAAATTAATATTTCAAGATTGTAATAGGCTTTTATTCTTTACAAAGACTAGCTTTAACCTTGTGGAGACTATCAACACCTTGAGAGTAGACAGAGCAAGTCTATTGATTTTTAAAAATTTTATTTGCCAGCCAACTCTGGACTTTAAAATATATACTATTATAAATATCTCAGCAGGATTTGTTGTAACGTTGGATGCCTTTATAAAGTAGTGGACACTACAAAATAACTAATTAATATCTCACATGAATTTGTATCTGGCTTATAATACATTTTTAAATAAATAATGGATAATGTATTAGTACTGACTCATCAGGTGTGAAAAGCCATGTGCTAATGAATAAATAAAATATAGCATCTATGTTTTATTATATTGCTTATTTGTTTCTTGTTCTTATTCCAATTAATAACATTATTTTCAACTGATTGTCACTTTTTCCCAAGATGTTTGGAAAAAAGGCAGCCTTCCATTAAAAATATTTGACAGATATTACTGAGGACATAAATCTTTATTTTCTTGCCACATAGTGCTTGATGAATCATTAGAATCAAATCATCTACAACAGTGACAGGGTCTCTAGGAGGTTCTCATTAAGATGAAAGCTAATACATCACATACAGATAAAGATCATATAGTTACATCCTTTCTTAAAGTTATTATTTCTGTGTTGAAAAACAGAAGTAAAAGCAACTTGAGAGAAAATGGTTTATTTCATTTATATTTCCACAGCACTGTTCATCATTGAAGCAAGTCAAGAGAGGAAATCAAGTAGGGCAGTAGCCAAGAGGCAGGAACTGATACAGAAAGCATGGCAAAGGGCCGCTAAATGACTTGATCCTCTTGGTTTGCTCAGCATGCATTCTTATAAAACTGAGAACCAACTAGTCCAGGAGTGGAACCACCCACAAAAGACAGAGCCCTTTAAGTTCTGTCAGCAATCATTAAGAAAATGACATGTGGTCTTGCTTACAGACCGTTTTGGAGTTCCCTCCTCTGATCACCATAGCTTGTGCCAAGTTTCCATAATACTAGCCAGCACACATGCTACTAAGTAATACTCATAGTATTACTTCCTGATGCAACTTTTATATTTTTATATTTCAGGTAATAGGAAAAATAAGAGATCACATTATATGCAAAGAAAGAAAGAGTAGATCAGGCCATGGAAGGTCTTTGGAGAAAACAGTTCTATCCATATCTCAGCAGTGTGTTGTCACCAAGTGCTGGAATTCAAATACTCTTACTTAATAAGTGTTCACCAATCTTTACCACTTCAGATTGAGAAGCGATTTATTTGTTGATATATTTTCCTTGTTTATTTTCTGATAACTTTATACATTCATATAACATTTTCATAAAACAGACCCACCATTTCTCTCTTCCAATTCATTCCTATACCATACTGCTTTTACTTCCAATTTAATGCACTCATTTTTATTAAACCCATTGAGTCCACTTAGTGTTCCCTACATCTCCATGGATATGTCTATTCATTGGAACAGGGGTAACCTCTCAGCGCTGCATCTCTTAATAATATTGTTTCTCCGTTCCCAAGCAGCTACCAACTGCCAATAGCTTTTCAGATAAGATTTGGAATTATTGAGCCCCTCTCCCATCTCTAGCTGTGATTTTGGAAGAACTGATCTTGTTTTTGTGATTACTGAAGCTGTGAGTTCTTGTGCTATCATATAGGGCAAACAAAGCTTGGCTATAGATCTAGTACTAAGTCTGGCCCCTAAAATGTATTTCTGCCCCCCTTTCAATGATGATCTTTGGGCATAGGAAGAAGGAGGTACTATAGCTCTCACATTTAGAGCTATAGACTCTCTACAGTCTCATTTTCCGAACATTGACTAGGTGTAGTTCTCTGTATTATTCCTGCTAGAGATAACTACAGCTACTGCAAAAAGAAGCTTTTCAGATGAGGATTGAGAGATGCATTAATCTATGTGTATAAAGATAACTTAGGATGCAGGTTGTTACTATATCCATTTAGCCGAATGACAATATTAAGCTATCCTCTGGGGCTTCAGACCTATCCAGCCATGAGTTTTAGTCAATTACATTTTTATCTTCACTTAGCAATAACATTCAATCATTATGGTAGATAGTTAAAGGGCTAATTCAGTACCATCCTCCAATTTGAGAATGATGAATACTTTTAAAGAAAGAAATGCTTCTGATATTCCTTCAGAAATTGAAGAGAAACGTGGTAATAATTTCAACATGGATAAAAATTATTCTGGCCTTGTCTATGAGTCAGTGTATTATATTATATAGTAAAAGACTTGGTGTCAAACTACTTTTTCAACTGGCAAGTACTTTCATACACTAAAATAATAGCCTGTAATGAAACTGTTAGTCTATTTAAAGGATCTTAACCTTTCTGTACTCAAAAGGTTAGGTGTGCTATTGAATTTTCAAAATATGTTACTTGTCATTAATTTCTTTAATCTAGAGTTAGAGTTTAAAGTCTCATTATGGGATTTTGAATAATAGGCAGTTAGCAGTTTCAATCATGAGCAATTTGATCTCTTAAAGTAGAATAAAAAAAATAAGGTGTCAGTGTCTATTGATAGTTAATGTAAGAATCCAAGTACAGTCCTTGACTTGGGACGGATCTTTGCTTATTTCTCTCCTCTAATGATCTGCCACAAAAATATTTGAGTTTCTGTATTGTCTTTTGCACAGATCTTATCAAACACTCAGAAATATGACACATATTCAATAACATTAGGAGAAAGGAAGAGCAATTCATATATTGTTTTGGTTTGTAGACCTCGATTGTTTGCTTAGTTATGTGAAACATGCTGGCCTCAAAGCTGTACTGATATTTCACTTGCAGTTTCCTGATTAAGTATGTATTATACCTAATATTTAATTCAGGAAGCCATAACCCACAAAGGAAACAAAGCACGAAGCCCCCAACTATCTGAAACCCAAAGTTTTACCTGGTCAACAACATACTGATGTGAGCTAGGCCTGACCTAATCATTCAAAAGCTTACCCCTCATTAAAGAGAATCCTCTGATTTAATGAGTCAATCCTTCCAGTCTATCACAAAGCTATCTTCACAGTTTTGTCTGCTACATATAACATGTTGTAATACCGCGAACATACTGAGAATATATGTAGTTGGTAACTATTGAATCCACAAAGCAATGCTAATTAATTTATAAAGAAAACGATCTACATGCTTCTTGAAATGTAATGATCCTGAATTCTGTCTTGTGGCCTTCACATTTTCATTTGTGTCAAGAAACTAGAATTAGCTTAGTTGCAAAAATTCTGGCTTAGGCAGTCTCTGAAGACTCTGGTACAGAGAGTGGCAAGGGCCACAGTCATCTGAACTCTTATCTAGTATAAAATAGAATCCACTACATTCACTTTCTCATGCATGTGGTTGATAGCACATTTCAATTCTCCACAGGCTCTTGGCACTTTGGAAGCCTTAGCTACCAACTATGTGGGTCTGCTCTAGGCTCTTTGAGTTTTTTCCACTGTTTTTTTCCCAAAACTAGTATTCAGAAAATCCTAGTATCAAAGCCTTACCCTGTAAAGTAATATATGATTGCAACAGAGATTGATTCAAATTTCTCATTGTTATATTAAACCTTCTATCTCCGTTGCTAATGTTCATGCACTTACCTTTTCTCCCTAAAAAAAGTCCAAACACTGTATATATTACAAACCCCATCATTTTCCTATACTGCTTCCTGTACCACTCAGAACTGTTTTTCAACCTTGAATGCTGAGTGATCACATTTCTTACTCATTCCTCTTAAAAATGTTTTCTTTTACTTCTGGATAAAATACAAACTTTACAATGGCAAATACAAAGTTATTTATTCCCAGGATTCTCTAAGATTCACCTCTTGATATTATCCCATCATATATATATATAGATATAGATAGATATAGATAGATAGATAGATAGTTAGATAGATATATAGATATATAGATGATATATATATATATATATTTTACTAGCTCATAGATTCCTACTCTATGATATGTATGTGCAAATTACTATTCATACACACACACACACACACACACACACACACACACACACACACATATATATATATATATATATATTTGCCTGACATGACTCCTTTTCCACAAGATTTTTTTAAACCATCTACAATAAAGCTGTTTGCTTACTCCTCTTAAAGGAAGCATTCTTGACTTATTTAAATAGTACTAGGAATCATGCTTTAAACTATCTATCATGCTTTAAACTATCTTTTTAGGATATTTTCTCATTCATCCTTAGAAACAAAGACTGTTCTTTCTTCTTTGTATTCAAAGCACTTTGATCAGCCGCTAACTCAGGATATATGTTCAATATAGGTTGAATAAGAATATTACTCAAGGCCTGACACTGTTACTGATACTATGGTGTGCTTACAGACAGGTGCCTGTCCTCTGAGGGCCCCAACCATCATCAGGTGCAGATACTTAACATCCAACCAATGGGCAGAAGCCAGAGCCCCCTGTGATTGAATTATGAAAAAGCTGGAATAAGCTGAGGAGGAGAAGGATGACATAAGGAGAGCAGCAGTCACAACTAGCCTGGACCCCCAAGAGAATAACATTTTAAAAACCTGAAAAAAATAAGAGAAAATAAATCAAACCTTGAGTAGACAATTTCCAAAGTGAATGTAACAGTATTCAATTGGTGTGGTAAAATCTAACATATGGAAGCAAAACTTATTATAAAGATGAAACATTGAAAAATATCCAAATAAATTCTTGAAATGAAGGAGATGCTCAATCAAAGAGAAACCAAAACAGAGACTATCATTGATAGACAATCAGTGAGTGAATACCATGTGTGTTCTTTTGTGATTGGGTCACCTCACTCAGGATGATATTTTCTAGTTCCATTCATTTGCCTAAGAATTTCATGAACTCATTCATTTTTATAACTGAGTAGTACTACATTTATTAATGTACCACATTTTCTGTATCCATTCCTCTGATGAAGGACATCTGGGTTCTTTCCAGCTCCTGGCTATTATAAATAAGGTTGTGATGAACATAGTGGAGCTTGTGTCCTTGTTATATGTTGGAGCATCTTTTGGATATATGCCCATAATAAAAAGAGTCTTTAACTACCCTATTTTTTAAATTTTATTTCTTTTTAGATTGTAATATAATCACATTAGTATGACACTTCACATTCTTCTCTGGAACTCATATGCACAGCCCCCAAAACCACTCTCACTCCACAAATGGCCTCTTTTTAAAATTTCTGGTTGCATTTCCCTTTGTGTTTGTATGTGTGTGTATGCTAGTGTGTGTATTTGTTAATATATGCATACAACCTGATCCACATAAATACTATCACTTATAGGTATATGTTTTCAGGAATGCTCACTTAGTATTGAATAATCAATTGTTACTTTGTGCTGAAGAAGAATATTTCTTCTTTTCAGAACCCTTTCGTAGTCAATAATTCTTTGTGTAGGGTTGCAGCTTCATAAGCTTTCTCCCTTCCATATATCAAATATCACATATCACATATCACACATCACACATCACACATGTAACATATATCATATGTGTCATGTATCATATATCAGATACATGTATCATATAATATGTATATCATATATACATGTATAATCCTTGGTAAGTTAATGTTTAGGTAGTGATGTTGGTGAGACTTCATGGATATAGCTTCTCTGAGAGTTTTTAGAAAAGTATGTCATAGCAGATTTCCTGTTCCTCTTCTCTTACAACGTTTCTGCCTCACGCATCTTTGGCAACAACCTCTGAGATTCAGTTGCAGAAGTTATGTTTTAGATGTTAGGAATGGGCTCCAGATCTCTACATTTTGAACATTTGTGGAATTATGTAATTGTCTCTGTGTGTGGCAATAATATATTTCCTTGATGAGATATGAGAACCATATTCACCTGCGAGTATAAGGAAAAGGTGTTTATATTCTACTTAGGGATTGTGCTGGTTAAGTACCAGTCGTAGGTTCTCCAGAAAGTATGACTTCATTTGAACTATATAGTTAGGTTTCCAGAGCTGAGAATGATTGATATCTTGTTGAACAGACATTAAGGTCAGTTAGACAGTTGGTCACCACAAATGTATGTGCATAAATATCATATCCTTAGGGTTTGCATGCCATGATGGTCATTTTTGTGGTTCATAGGCATCATATAGCTGGGCCAGACTACTGGTTGCTTCCCTCCTTGGAAAGTTTGCATGGTGATTTCTGCAACCATGAAAGCTAGGACTCAGGAAGGAGGTCTTAAGGTCAGATCCAGCGGAGGATTTTAGGATCTTGCTCATGAAATATGTGGTGTTTTGGCAACAGGGAATGAATTCCTACCTCTGTACATAAAATGATAAATGTTGAAAATTGTGACATATTCATGAAATGCATCATTATTTGTGAATACAAAGTAATGACCTACTGAGTCATATTTCAACAATATTGAGTCATGAAAATATTATGCAAAGTGCAATAAGCCAAACATAAACGGACAGATATTTGTTTTAATTTATATGAAATGCCCAGACTAGACACATCTATGAAGACAAAAGGCTGACTGGTAGTCACGAGGGGCTGTGGTGAGATATTAATGTGTCAATTTATACTAGAGTAAATAACATGTTGTAAAATTCAATAGTGATATTTATACAATTCTGAATTCTCTTAGGTCGCTCCCTGAGTTAACTGATTATGTATATGAAAATATACCAAAGTGCAAATATTTGAAATCTGAAACAGTCCTAGTCCCAAACATTTTAGATAAAGAATATTTCATCTGTTCCTCTTTTCTAATAAGAAGTTAGGGAAAATAGATAGTGTCAGACAGTTTGGCAGTACCTAAAATTATTTCAATTAGCAACTTGAAGAATTGAAATTAACTGAACTTTTCCCAGTTTGACACATAAACTCCATTTAGACTTGGTTTCACGTGAAAGTTTATTTTAATATACTAGAAAATAATTATAAAGATCCATAAATTGTATGGCTCAAACTGAATAATGATAGTTCTAATATCAATTCAAATACTATTGAAGAAACAACTGGAATTGGCATGGGGGGCATTTCCAGGGCAAGGCGCAGGCCAATGCAATGCAAACTCCCAGGGATCTATTAGAGTGGCCTTAGCAATGACATCTAGTAATAGGGGATTCAGAGTCTGAACTGGCCATCTGCTGTCACTAGACAAAGCTTCCAGTGGGACATCAATCCAACCACAATAGCTTTGATCTGCAATTTTTAGGCTCAGAACCTGTCGGAGTGGTCCAGTTTGAGACCCTTGCCACTAGAGGAAGTCCTCCTTTCCTGACAGTGCCTGGAGGGCCAGGAACCAGAGGCTGATAGGTCAGAGATATGGGATAGAACCAAAAATGACTGGGAAAAAAGTCAATGAAATAATTTCTAATCATACTTTACTATACTCATAGAGCGGAACATAACATACTCATTATTGGAGAGGTTTCAAAGAGCAGCTGATGGGAACAGATGCAAAGACCAATAGGCAAATATTAGGCAGAGTTTAGGGAATCCTGCAGAAGAGGGGGAGGAAAAGTTGGAGGAGCTAGAGATGTCAAGGACATTGTACTCTAAGGAAAATGTCCCACAGAATCAACCAATGAGGCCCTCAGGGCCTCACAGAGACTGAAATCCCAATCAGGGAGCCTGTAGGGGTTTGACTTAAATCCTCTGCATATATGTTATGGGTGTTTAGGTTCCTGTTTTTGTGGGATTCTTGACAGTGGGATCAGAGGCTGTTTCTCATTCTTTTGCCTGCTCTTAGTACCCTGTTACTCTTACTGGGTTACCATGTCTTGCCTTGCTATGAGGGGATGTGCCTAATCTTATTTAAACTTGATATGTCATGCTTGGTTGATAGTCCCAGGCTGCCTGCCCTTTTCTGAATGGAAAGAAATAGGTGTGGATCTCCAGGAAAGAGGAGGTGATAGGAGGGACTAGAAGAAGAGGAGAAGGGGGAAACTGTGGTCACGGTATAATATATGAGAAAATAGAAATAAAAATAACATTAGTACATATTTTAATCTTCTAGTATCTTCTGTTTCCTCTGTGTTTTGTACAGGTCTTTTTCTTCCATGGTTGGAAATACTTAGGTATTTCATTTAAGAAGTATTCTTTTTTATTTGGCTCAGTGTTCAATTTAAGTACATTTTGATTTTCAAAAGTATGTAAAAGTAGTTTTAAGGCATGCAGTAGCTTGACTGAGATTTGAATACTTATTTCCTAGTTCGTCACTATTTCTGGAGTATTAGGAGGAATGCCTTGCTAGAATACATATGCCATTGAGAGCAGGCTTTGACATTTTAAAAGACTCAGGCCATTTTGAGATAGCCCTGCCCATTTCTTGTTTGGTGTTTCAATTGTGTGTTCTCAATTGCTGCTCCAGCCATCTTCTACCCCTGCTTTACCAATGAAATCTAAATGTCTGGAGCTGTAAGCACCCAATCAATCCATGCAGCCTTAAGTTGCCTAAAAATTTAGTTTTATCAAAGTTATAGAAAAGTAACTAATTAAATATATAAGCAATATCACATTGTTAGAGTTGAATAAAATTTTAGGATAGCAATATGAGATGTTCTAACTAGATGTGCAAATATAGATAGTAATAAAATATCTTCCATAGCACTTTTCTGAATGGTATTTTTCCTAATTTGATTATTAGAATGTTTGTCTTTGATATGCAGAAAGATTCTGACTTTTCTGTGTTAACATTATATTCTGCAGGCTGCATGAAAAGAGTTTTTTAGTAGAGTCTTTAGGGTATTTAAGTATAGGATCATGATATCTGTAAATGAGGATAGTTTGACTTCTTCTTTTGATAGTTGTATATTTTGTATTTTAGTTTATTTTGAGCACTTAAACTAAGCACTATGTTGAGTAAAAGTAGCAGGAAGGGACAATCTTGATTCAGTCATTATTTCAGTGTAAATATCTTCAGTTATCTCTAGTATAATGTTGATTGTTGTTTTACTATATACAGTACATGTTACATTAATGTATATTCTCTCTCCTCCTAGTTTTATCAAAATGTATATCATTCAGTGATGCTAAACTTTAACTTTTCTATGTAAATCATGACTATCATCCATATGTTTATTTATATGTTATATTTCACTTCTTGACTTCTGCATGCTGAACAAAAATCTCGAGTCCTTAGAATAAAACTAACTTGATTATGGTCTAACTTTTTCATCTATGGAAGGGGTCCCATGAAGTTAACTTCATCCATGCTAACATGTGAACTGATGATTAAATTGCTATTTTTTATACCTCTTTGGATATCTTTATGACCATATTAGGTATCTTCTTTTTCAGCAACCTTCTCTAAAAGCAGAAATATCCAGTATTACTCAACAATGAGAAAACAAGTTTCTTTTGGATCTACTCTTTCCTTCCCCTGCCCTTCCCCATTCATGCCAGAGTATACACAGCTGAGTCTGTGTTTGGCTTCTCTTCTCTCTCATTTGTTGTTGTTTGTTTCAGGAATCCAGTCCACCTTTTTATGGGCTTCTGGATATTTTCTTCTTTTTCTCCTTGGGATAGTATCTCAGTTTTTCTTTTCTTTTTGATATTATAATTACACAATTTCTCCCTTCCTTTTCTCTTTGCAAATCCTCCCATATTCTTCTCTTTATACTCTTCCAAATTCATGATCTCTTTTTTCATTAATTGTTGTTAAATGCATGTATGTATACATGAATAGATACATATGTATATATGAATATTGTGGTGGTTTAAATATTCCTGGCCCATGGGAAGTGACACTATTAGGAGGTGCGGCCTAATTGGTCTTATTAGGGGAAATGTTTCACTGTGGAGGCAGAGCTTTGAGGTTTCATATATATGCTTAAGCCTGGTCAATGTGATCCAGACAGTTTCCTGCCTTTGGATTAAGATGTAGAACTCTCAGCTCCTTCTCCAGCACCATGTCTTCCTGGATGCTGCCATGGTTACTGCCATGGTGATAATGGAATTAACCTCTAAAACTCTAGGACAGACCCAATTAAAAGCTGTCCTTTAAAAGAGTTACCTTGGTAATGCTATGTCTTAACAGCAATAAAAACAAAACAAAAAAACAAAAAACCTTAACGAAGACACAAAAGAAAGAAAATACTTTGAGAACAATATACAATGCTTTATAGAAGAAATTACAAAATTATAATAATTATTAAGTTTTCATGATCTGCCTTGTACTTCATTCACCTGAATTGTTATAAAAGTATGCTGATTACCTTTATTTCGAAAATAAAAGAAAATTTATATATCCATTTTAATATGATGCACCTAAAAAGAAGCTGAAAGAAATTTCAATCCTAGCAATGCAGGCATGAAGTGGAAACTGAAGGGTTTATTGGAAAGTGGGTTAGATGATGTTTTGCTTGGAACATTTAGCTGAAGTGGACACAGCTGAAAGTCTAAGGAAAACTCAAGAAGGAACATTTTACTGAAATAGACACAAGACAGAGAATGTTCTGCTAAAGCAAGCACTTGAAAAGACAAGTCATGAATGATACTTTGCTAACAACATGCATGTGTTGGTCTGTCTCACATTTCGTAGTTGAGCTGTATTTGTCAGGATTCCGTAGAGAGAAACGCATCAAAAAATTTCTGGGCTCTTCCAAAGACTTGGGCAGATAGGCAGAGTGATGTCAGCTGAGACAGACTAATGTGCTGAGGAAAGACCCATGGAGAACACAGTGATGTTTAGAGAGTATAAAAAGGACTCAAGGGACAGTGACAGAGGTGGACCTTGGCTTGCTTATAGAGCTAGCTCTACAATGCTTGTGGTTCTTGAGTCTTCCTTGATCTTCACATTACTGTGAGAGCACAGCCAAAAACTTCTCCTGGCTTCCTGTTGGTTCTGGTCTCTCCTGCTGACTCATGCCAAGGCTGAGGACTGGCTGTCTTTGCTAGGTCATGGCTCAACTGCTGATTCATGTTTGCTATCCCAACTCTACCAGACTAGACTGCTCTTATATCTGTGAAGTGTTTTTGAGTATCCACTGCCACTGTTAACCTGTGAACTGAACTGCAGATTTCCAGATATCACAGAAGGGAGTTGCTCCATATCACCTTTTTAAACAGGTCCAATTTCCCTGTACCCCTTCTTTCCCAAAATCTCTGATGGGTGATGGTCTAGAAGGGAGGTTGAAACACTTAAGAACTATCGTTAAAAAGTAAGGCTTGAAAAATTAAAGTTATACAGGCAACTTGTTTGTACTTTACTCCTTTAAAGTACCTTGTCAGTAAATGAGCCTGACTCAGTGAAGTGAAGATAACTGCCAGTGATATATCCAAGCCCTTGACTTGGAAGTCAAACTTTTAATTGGAATCAGAACTGACATTAATCTATGCCAAATATTGTAAAGGGGATAAATGTCATCAATGGTTCAATGCTTTGCAACCAATCATCCTGGAGACAAATGATCCAGAAGGAAACTGGGTGTTTTGTTTTGCATCTGAGTATTCTGTCATCATACAAAGAAAGAAAAGTTATTTGATTCATTTATGTATCAAGTCTTATGATGGGTTCCCTATAACAAATCAAATACAGAAAATAAATTATAGTGATTAGTCTATGTCTATTTTGTGTTAAAATATGCCAGCAACTCAAACTGCTAGCTGAAACATATTTTGATGAGGTATATCCAGGGGTATCTTCAGCAAAATATTAAATACTGGATTCATTGCCTCTACTATTGACTCTTCAGGATGTATAATACTTTGGTCTACTTCAATTTGAAGGTGATTTCATGTTTCATATAGGCCCCTCCACAGAATGCCTTTGAAAATGTGATCTTTGTAGGTATAACATATGGGTACTTTCTTTTTTTTTCTTTTTGTTTTTTTCGAGACAGGGTTTCTCTGTGTAGCCCTGGCTGTCCTGGAACTCACTCTGTAGATCAGGCTAGCCTCGAACTCTCAAACTCAGAAATCTGCCTGCCTCTGCCTCCCAAGTGCTGGGATTAAAGGCGTGCGCCACCACCGCCCAGATGATACTTTCTAATAAGCTTGTAATCTCATCATTTTACCACTACCTGAAGGCCAGCTTAGCATATTTAAAATGACTCTGCCTTGAAAACCAAAACCATATATGGGATAAATTTAGATTTCACATAATTATTATATTCGCATACATACATATGTGTATGTATGTATTTGTGTGTGTACATATACATGTATAATTGATGTTAGAATTAACCTGCCAAAGCCACACAGTTTCTGGATTTCTTCAAACTTTAAAAGCTATCTCCACACTTAAATCAGTCAGAGGACTATGAATCTTATAAATCTTAGAATGTCTGTACAAGAAATACAGAGGCCAAAATAAAATAACACATGGTTAATTTCTAATGATATGACATAAAAGAGACAGGATGAAGAAATTATATGTTGCAGTGAATTGATGAGAAATAATCCCAAGATATTATCAGCAAGAAAATATATATTCTCCTATATGCCAGTGCCTTCTAATAAGCAACAATCTTAGATTCATAATGCAGTAACAACTATATTTGCTTCTTCTTCCAGTGGTCCCAGAAATGTAAGTTTTTAGCTTTTCTGTGGCATGGGCACACCTTTGAACAGTATGCAACCACATGTGCACAGTTTTTTTCCTCAGAAATCTTATTGAATAAAATGCAAACTCAACCCTATAGTCTGTCAATTTCTGAGACCTCCTCCACATATGTTATAATTTCACATTTTATATCTAAGGATATATATCAAATTTGATTTAATGTTATTCTGTGTGCTGGAAAGTATGGATTAATTACCTTGCTATTAATATTTAAGGAAGACATAATATTCATTGAAAATTATTTATTGTTGATTTGCATTTGTATCTTTGTCAAAAGTCAGTTGCCATTATAAGACATATTTTAAGAAACACACATACACACACGACTTTGAATATTTTTACTAATAATAATATGTTTGTTTTTTCTTATACATATAAGAAATTCCAAGACTGTAGCTATAATAACATATATTCATATAAATATAATGGTTAGAAGTCATAAACATGTCTCAAATATTGAAATCAATGTCTGAATTTCTTCTGAAAGTATATAAAAAATCTACTTCCTATTGTATTCTATCTTCTAGAGGTTAAGCATATTGTGTGACCTATGGTTGTATTCAAAGATGGATATATTAGACCATGCTTTATTTTTTATTGGATATTTTATTTATTTATGTTTCAGATGTCACCCCTTTATCCATCCCCCTCCCCCACCATAAACCACATGTCCCATCCCTACTCCTCCTTTTTGCTTTCATATTATTCTAATTACATGCAAGTATTAAGGTCAGTTCTAGGTTGAGGAACTAGCAATACAATAGACGAAAATAGTCAAAGAACAAGCAAGACAACAAAAACAAATAGTCAAGGCAATAAACAAAATTCTATGAACATTCCTGAGATCACTGTTTCTAAGGGCTTATCAGGATGACCAAAATATCTGAGCCTACTTCCCTATCCTAGCCCAAAGTCATTTTCACATCTGATGTCTACTTCTTTGTTCTAGCCTAAGACTTAGATTCCTGCCTGACAGTACTTCATTTTTTCTAGCATAAGATTTAGATTCCTGCCTGAAATTACTTTTTTGTTCTATGCTAATGTCAGATTCCTGCCAAGCAGTCCATTTCCTTGTCCTTGACAAATGTCAGATTCCTGTAAAGCAACTTCAAAAGCTCTCCACCTCACCCCCTTTTTTGTTTCATAAAAAGGACTGAGCCTGTCTTAGGCCATTCTGACAAGAATTCCTTCTTTACCTTTCATGGAATATGCATTATCGAAAACAATGCACTTCTGTTTTAGGTTGGTAAGACTCTGTGCAGAATCTTACCAGTCTTTGGCTTGCCGGCCTGTTAATTGAATATCTCTGTCTTGGGGTCCATTTTCAGTTTCAAGCCATGTACTTTGGCTGTCAACATGTTGATGTTGTTACAGACAAGCTTTACCATGATGGGAAAGAATAAATGTATTCCCAGGACAAAAAGGCTAGCATGATCAAGCTATATATGCCATTTTTAAAGCTTCATCAAAACAGAAATATTTACCTCACGCCATGGGTAATTTTATCAGCAGTATCTGCCACATCAACATGTAGCAGAACATCATTCTTTGAATTCATAAGCTCACTATGCAAAGTTAAAACATCCACGGAGTTGTTAGAATTATGCCAAATACATTGCAAGTGTCTTTAAACCTTTTCCTAAGTATAATGACAATCATGGTAAAATTTAGAACTATCATGAATCCAATGGTATTTGGCATGACCTTCGAGATGGCTCCTTACTCTTAAACTCTGGACCTCCTTCCAATAATTTGAATAGGATAAAGAGCATCTATCCTTTGTTCCACACACCTATCTAAATCCTCTTGTATACTCAACACATGAGTAACATTTTTTGCTAAATGATTAACAAAAGTGGCTGTCTTAACTTCTTGTGTCAAAGCAATTGCAGAAGCAGTGATGCTAGCAATTAATATAATTAAAGCTGTTATACCATCAATAATCAAGCCCACTACCCTCTTGCTTCTGCTTAAAGCCTGACTCACTTCTTCTACTACTTGCAAGCTTTTTTCAGAATACCAAGGTTCTGTAATACTCAGGGCAATAAAACAAAACTTGGTTGAGAGACCTCTGTAACATACATGTCAAGTTTCAACACACTAAGACAATTATAAAGTATACAATCAATGCAACTTACATTAAATACTGTAGAAGAAACAAAAGTAATTTTCACTTGACAATTAAAAGAACCTTAACACATGTGCTAATACTTGCCTGAAATCCAGATCCTGTCCTAACTTTATCTCTTGCTAACATAACCTCATAGATAACTGCAGCTAATTTCCATATATGTCTCTGAAAATGAACAGAACTAGCCTTCCAAACGAATACTGTTATTTTCAATATTGGATTGATTTCTAGAGCAGTCCATGACTGAGTCTGAATAACTGATCACATTTAAGAAAAATGCAAGAGTAATTATAACTTCTCTTTTTGATTCTCTGTTACACAAGGTGTAAGAACTTGAGGCAAGGCAGCTTGTCCAATCAAGGGTATAGGTAAGCAATGGTAGGTCAGGAACATATGTGCAATACAGCTTCCCAGTTGCCATTGTCAGGGCACTCAGCAAGATCACATGTCAGCATCATTCTTTGGTGTGGCATCAGCAGGTCTCACCTGTTGCTCTGGCAGCCACCATGCTCCTTCAGCATCCCGCAGAAAAAACAGAAACATACCCTCTTCCCCATATTAAATACCTGATCGGGATCATGTCTTATGCCAGTAAGTGGATCCTTCCCTTTCACCTATGCATATATATGCCTAGTTGAAGAGTGCAATAGACAATCAGCAGAAAGTTCCTTGGCATCCAAATTTCTTTAAAAAAATTTAAAAGAAAAAGAACATGATTTGAATAAATTTGTAATGTACCGGATACACTTTCCCATCTTTTATTTCATGAAGATATTGTTTTAAAGTGCCATGAGCCCATTTCACAGTTCCTTGTACTTGAAAGTTATAAGGAATCCTAGTAATATGGGTAATATTAAATTGCTAACAAAAAGTCTCAAATGCTGGACTGCAATGCACCTCTCCATTATCTGATTATTTTGTTACTCTTTCTAAGAAGGATTAAAGCATCCATACTTTGGTCTTTTTTTTTCTTGGGCTTCATGTGGTCTGTGAGTAATGTCTTTTATATTGTGAGATTTGGGCTAATATCCACTTATCAATGACTGCATACCATGTGTGACTAGGTTACCACACTCAGGATGATATTTTCTAGCTCCAAACATTTGCATAAGAATTTCATGAAGTCATTGTTTTTAATAGCTGAGTAGTACTCCATTGTGTAAATGTACCATATTTTCTGTATCCATTCATCTGTTGAAGGAGATTTGGGTTCTTTCCAGTTTCTGGCTATTATGAATAAGGCTGCTATGAACATATTGGAGCATGTGTCCTTGTTATATGTTGGAGCATCTTCTGGGTATATGCTGGGTCCTCAGGAGTGGTATAGCTGGGTCCTCAGGTAATGTTATGTCTAATTTTCTGAGGAACTGCCAGACTGATTTCCAGAGTGGTTGTACCAGCTTGTAATCCCACCAACAATGAAGAAGTGTTCCTCTTTCTGCACATCTTCACCAGCATCTGCTGTCACCTGAGTTTTTTATCTTAGCCATTCTGACTGGTATGAGGTGGAATCTCCAGCCTGTTTTGATATGTATTTCCCTGATGGTTAAGGATGCTGAACATTTCTTTAGGTGCTTCTCGGCCATTTGATATTCCACAGTTGAAAATTCTTTGTTGAGTTCTGTACCCCACTTTAATACGGGTATTTGATTGTCTGCAGTCTAATTTCTTGAGTTCTTTCTATATTTTGAATATTAGCCCTCTATCAGAGATATAGGACTGGTAAAGATCTTTTCCCAATCTGCTGGTTTTCATTTTGTCCTATTGACAGTGTCCTTTGCCTTACAGAAGGTTTGCAATTTTATGAGATCCCATTTGTCAATTTTTTATTTTAGAGCATAAACCTTTGGTGTCCAGGAAATTATCCCCTGTGCCCATGTGTTCAAGACTCTTCTCCACTTTCTCTTCTATTAATTTCAGTGTGTCCAGTTTTATAAGGAGGTCCTTGATCCACTTAGACTTGAGTTTTGTACTAGGAGGTCTGAATGGATTGATTTGCATTCATCTACATACTACCTCCAGTTGAACCAGCACCATTTGTTGAAAATGCTGTGTTTTTCCCACTGAATGATTTTAGTTCCCTTGTCAAAGATCAGGTGACCATAGGTAGGTGGGCTCATTTCTGGGTCTTCAATTCTTTTCCACTGATCTTCTTGTCTATCTCTATACCAATACAGTACAGTTTTTATCACTATTGCTCTGTAGTTCAGCTTGAGGTCAGGGATGTTGATTCCTCCAGTAGACCTTTTATTGTTGAGAATAGTTTTCACTATCCTAGGTTATTTGTTATTCCAAGTGAACTTAAGAATTGCTCTTTCTGTAGATTGCTTTTGGCAAGATGGCCATTTTTATAATATTAATCCTGCCAATCCATGAGCATGGGAGATCTTTCAATCTTCTGAGTTCTTCTTCAATTTCTTTCTTCAGAGACTTGAAGTTCTTGTCATACAGGTCTTTAACTTGCTTGGTTAGATTCACACCAAGGTATTTTATATTATTTGCAACTATCTTGCCAAAAGCAATCTACAGATTCAATGCAATCCCCATTAAAATCCCAACTCAATTCTTCACAGAGTTAGAAAAGGAAATTCTCAAATTCATATGGAATAACAAAAAACCCAGGGTAGCGAAAACTATTCTCAACAATAAAAGAACTTCTGGAGGAATCACCATCCCTGACCTCAAGCTGTACTACAGAGCAATAGTGATAAAAACTACCTGGTATTGGTACAGAGACAGGCAGGAAGATCAATGGAATAGAATTGAAGACCCAGAAATGAACCCACACTCCTATGGTCACTTGATCTTTGACAAAGGAGCTAAAACTGTCCAGTGGAAAAAGGACAGCATTTTCAACAAATGGTGCTGGTTCAACTGGAAGACAACATGTAGAA
>NW_021604681.1:974832-979030 GCF_004785775.1 Grammomys surdaster
AATGGATCAATTTTCATTGTTCTACATGTTGTCTTCCAGTTGAACCAACACCATTTGTTGAAAATGCTGTCCTTTTTCCACTGGGCAGTTTAAGCTCCTTTGTCAAAGATCAAGTGACCATAGGAGTGTGTGTTCATTTCTGGGTCTTCAATTCTATTTCATTGATCTTCCTGCCTGTCTCTGTACCAATACCAGGTAGTTTTTATCACTATTGCTCTGTAGTACAGCTTGAGGTCAGGAATGGTGATTCCTCCAGACGTTCTTTTATTGTTGAGAATAGTTTTCGCTATCCTGGGTTTTTTGTTATTCCATATGAATTTGAGAATTTCCTTTTCTAACTCTGTGAAGAATTGAGTTGGGATTTTAATGGGGATTGCATTGAATCTGTAGATTGCTTTTGGCAAGATGGCCATTTTTATTATATTAATCCTGCCAATCCATGAGCATGGGAGATCTTTCCATCTTCTGAGATCTTCTTCAATTTCTTTCTTCAGGGACTTGAAGTTCTTGTTGTACAGGTCTTTCACTTGCTTGGTTAGATTCAAACCAAGGTATTTCATATTATTTGCAACTATTTTGAAGGGTGTCATTTCCCTAATTTCTTTTTCAGTCCATTTATCGTTCATGTAGAGGAAGGCTACTGATTTGTTTGAGTTGATTTTATAACCAGCCACTTTGCTGAAGTTGTTTATCAGGTTTAGGAGTTCTCTGGTGGAAGTTTGGGGGTCACTTAAGTATACTATCATATCATCTGCAAACAGCGATATTTTGAATTCTTCCTTTCCTATTTGTATCCCTTTGACTTCTTTTTGTTGTCTAATTGCTCTGGCTAGGACTTCCAGTACTATATTGAGTAGGTAGGGGGAGAGTGGGCAGCCTTGTCTAGTCCCTGATCTTAGTGGGATTGCTTCAAGTTTCTCTCCATTTAGCTTGATGTTGGCTACTTGTTTGCTGTAAATTGCTTTTACTATGTTTAGGTATGGGCCTTGAATTCCTGATTTTTCCAAGACTTTTATCATGAAGGGATGTTGAATTTTATCAAATGCTTTCTCAGCATCTAGTGAGATGATCATGTGGTTTTTTTCTTTGAGTTTGTTTATATAGTGGATTACATTGATGGATTTCCGAATATTGAACCATCCCTGCATTCCTGGGATAAAACCTACTTGATCATGATGGATGATTGTTTTGATGTGTTCTTGGATTCGGTTTGCTAGAATTTTATTGAGTATTTTTGCATCAATGTTCATAAGGGAGATTGGTCTGAAGTTCTCTTTCTTTGTCGGGTCTTTGTGGGGTTTGGGTATGAGTGTAATTGTAGCTTCATAGAACGAATTGGGTAGTGTTCCTTCTGTTTCTATTTTGTGGAATAGTTTGAAGAGAATTGGTATTAGGTCTTCCTTGAAGATCTGATAAAATTCAGCACTAAAACCATCTGGTCCTGGGCTTTTTTTAGTGGGGAGACTTTTAATGACTGCTGCTATTTCCCTAGGGGTTATGGGACTATTTAGATGGTTTATCTGCTCCTGGTTTAACTTTGGGACCTGGTATCTCTCTAGGAAATTGTCCATTTCTTCCAGGTTTTCCAGTTTTGTTGAGTATAGGCCTTTGTAGTAGGATCTGATGATTTTTTTAATTTCTTCAGTTTCTGTTGTTATGTCTCCCTTTTCAGTTCTGATTTTATTAATTTGGATACTGTCTCTGTGCCCTCTGGTGAATCTGGCTAACGGTTTATCTATCTTATTGATTTTCTCAAAGAACCAACTCCTGGTTTTATTGATATTTTGTATTGTTCTTTCAGTTTCTATTTGGTTGATTTCAGCCCTGAGTTTGATTATTTCCTGCCTTCTACTCCTCCTGGGTGTATTTGCTTCTTTTTGTTCTAGAGATTTTAGTTGTGCAGTCAATTTGTTAGTGTGTGCTCTTTCCAGTTTCTTTTTGTAGGCACTTAGAGCTATGAGTTTTCCTCTTAGCACTGCCTTCATGGAGTCCCACAAATTTTGGTATGATGTGTCCTCATTTTCATTGAATTCTAAAAAGTTTTTAATTTCTTTCTTTATTTCTTCCTTGACCAAGTCATCATTGAGTAGAGAGTTGTTCAGTTTCCATGTGCACGTGGGTTTTCCATTGGTTTTGTCATTATTAAAGACCAGTCTTATTCCGTGGTGATCTGATAAGATGTAAGGGATTATTTCAATCTTTTTGTATCTGTAGAGGCCTGCTTTGTGACCAATTATATGGTCTATTTTGGAGAAGGTACCATGAGGTGCTGAGAAAAAGGTATATTCTTTTGTTTTAGGATGAAATGTTCTATAGATGTCTGTTAAGTCCATTTGGTTCATAACTTCTGTTAATGTCAAAGTGTCTCGGTTTAGTTTCTGTTTCCATGATCTGTCCATTGCTGAGAGTGGGGTGTTGAAATCCCCCACTATTATTGTATGAGGTGTAATGTGTGTTTTGAGCTTTAGTAAAGTTTCTTTTATGTATGTAGTTGCCCTTGCATTTGGAGCGTAGATGTTCAGAATTGAGAGTTCACCTTGGTAGATTTTTCCTTTGATGAGTATGAAGTGTCCTTCCTTATCTTTTTTGATTAATTTTGGATGAAAGTCGATTTTATTTGATATTAGAATGGCTACTCCAGCTTGTTTCTTGGGACCATTGGCTTGGAAAATTGTTTTCCACCCTTTTATTTTGAGGTAGTGTCTGTCTTTGTCACTGAGGTGCGTTTCTTGTATGCAGCAAAATTCTGGGTCTTGTTTGTGTATCCAGTCTGCTAGTCTGCGTCTTTTTATTGGGGAATTGAGACCATTGATGTTAAGAGATATTAAGGAAAAATGATTGTGGGTTCCTGTTATTTTTGCTATTAGAGGTAAAGTTATGTTTGTATAGTTATCTTCATTTGGGGTTGTTGGAAGATTACTTCCTTGCTTTTTCTAGGTTGTAGTTTCCCACCTTGTGTTGGCATTTTCCATTAATTATCCTTTGAAGTGCTGGGTTTGTGGGAAGATATTGTGCAAATTTGGTTTTGTCATGGAATATCTTGGTTTCGCCATCTATAGTGATTGAGAGTTTTGCTGGTTATAGTAATCTGGGCTGGCAATTGTGTTGTCTTAGGGTCTGTATGATGTCCGTCCAGGCTCTTCTGGCTTTTATAGTCTCTGGTGAGAAGTCTGGTGTAATTCTTATAGGTCTGCCTTTGTATGTTACTTGACCTTTTTCCCTTACTGCTTTTAGTATTTTTTCTTTGTTTTGTGCATCTGATGTTTTGATTATTATGTGAAGGGAGGTATTTCTTTTCTGGTCTATTCTATTTGGTGTTCTGTAGGCCTCTTGTATGTTTATAGGCATCTTGTTCTTTAGGTTAGGGAAGTTCTCCTCAATAATTTTGTTGAAGATATTTACTGGCCCTTTAAGTTGGGAATCTTCATTCTCATCTATACCTATTATCCTTAGGTTTGGTTTTCTCATTGTGTCCTGGATTTCCTGGATGTTTTGAGTTAGGAGTTTTTTGCATTTTGTATTTTCTTTGACAACTGTGTCAATATTTTCTACCATATCTTCTGCATTTGAGATTCTCTCTTCTATCTCTTGTATTCGGTTGGTGATGCTTGCATCTGTGACTCCTGATCTCTTTCTTAACTTTTCTATTTCCATGGTTGTCTCCCTTTGAGCTTTCTTTATTGTTTCTATTTCCATTTTCAGATCCTGAATGTTTTTGTTTAATTCCTTCTTTGTGTTTTCTTGCATTTCCTTAAGGGATTTCTGTGATTCCTCTTTAAGGGCTTCTATCTGTTTACTTGTACTCTCCTGTATTTCTTTAAGGGAGTTACTTAATTCCTTCTTATAATCCTCTATCATCATCATGAGAAGTGATTTTAATTCTGAATCCTGCTTTTCAGGTGTGATGGGGTGTTCAGGGCTTGCTATATTGGGAGAACTGGGTACTGATGATGCCAAGAAACTTTGGTTTCTGTTGCTTGTGTTCTTGCACTTGCCTTTCGCCATCTGGTTAACTCTAGTGTTGCCTGCCCTCACTGTGTAAGACTGGAGTCTGTATTTCCAGTTATCTTGCTTGTTGCAGAGCTCCTCCGAATCCAGATATCTCTGTAGTCTTATGATCCTAATCTTGGTGTCTGCTGCTCTGAGTGCAATGGCTCCTCTAGGATGACTCAGGAGTCAGTATCTCCACAGGACAGGA
>NW_021604681.1:979040-1065544 GCF_004785775.1 Grammomys surdaster
GGCTCCTCTAGGATGACTCAGGAGTCAGTATCTCCACAGGACAGGAGCAGACCAACTCTGTGTCTGCCCCAGCCCACAGGACCAGGCAGGGGAGGAAGGGAAGTGCGCTAAAGAAGTCTTAAAAGAACGATTTAGTGGATCAATGATGTAGGCATTCCTCCTATAATCCTCTTAAAATATTAGTTTGTTTAGCACTCTCATTTTCTAAAGAAAGTATAAAAACAGTCACAGATAAGGCTTTTAGAGTTTTCATTCAATTTGCAATAATTTTTACAGCATTCTCACAGTTTTTTCTAGATTATATTCATTGATAATTATCAATTTAACCTATTAACATGTTAATACCATCACAATAGAAAATCAACAAAGAAAGATGTCAGAATCTCAACCTGCTTTCATACTAGCAAAGCACAAAACATTTTCATGTAAATATAATGAATGTAATCATTTTCCCATATGCATTTTTCTCTCTGCTTGAAGTGAATGTCAGCAGTTGTTAAATAAATGACTCTCATAGACAACATGTGGGAAAATGACAGGAGATGGGTGAAAAAAGGAGAGGGCAAGCTCTAGTTTTGTTATTGTTGGTTTTGTATATCTAAGTTACATCCTGATTCACATTGATACAGCTCTAACCTTTACAATATTCATTTCCTTGTATTTCTCAGTCATACTTTTAAAGTAAACTGCCAATGTATGTAATACAATGCATATTATACAATTACTCAAAGTAAACTGCATAGAACTATGTAGAGCCAAAATTTAAACATTATTCCATGATCTCCACTTCTGGGAACCAATACTAACAAAAGAAGAAAATTTCCAGATGAGATGAAACAAAGCCCATTTTAAGTCCACCTTGTTAAAATTACAGTGAGAACATGCAAATGAGATAAATTAGCCAGCTGCTTTCTACACTAACAAAAAATTAAAGTAGCGTACAGATTTTCTTTTATATTTTATATTTGGTTTTTTTTTGTTTGCAAAAGAGAATTCATTTAAACTGATGGAAGACAAAGTCATGTAACTTACAAATATAGCAATGACAATAGACTGCACAAATAATGAAAGTGGCCAAATTGTCTAAAATCAGTGGCCAAATATATATCTATTCTGAATTAGTCTTTCGAGTTCATTCTGTTTATTTGATAAAAAAAAAACACTCCTAAGGTGTTTATAATATTTTAGATTAAAAAGTTGCAACTTACAGTATACTTCCTCTTCACAGAATAGTGAAGTAGAAGACAGTATCTATCTACCTGAGATATGCTTAAAAATGATCAATTAAAATTTACTTGTGTGGACTTGAGTTAGAAAGCATTTGGGAAGCTAATATTAGTTTAAGTTAGTCTATTAGCCATCCTTCCAAAATTGACAGTTATTGCAGGAAAGATTTGTACTTTTTGGGCTTTGAAACCCTGAAATACATACAGTTACTTTAGAAAAAAATTACTAACAAGATGAAAAAGTTTGCTGCCCTCTCTGGCAATTATTATTCCATTTTACAGATGGAAATTGAGGTATTGGTAGTTAATATATTTCCTCATAGCCACACAGATTAGAGGTGAAACAAATTACCAAATTGCTTAATTTAAATCCAAGAAGTCTGGTTACTGAGCTATAACTCAAATATTATGAGCAGTCTTTACAGATTCTGAGCAATCTGAACTCCAGTCTAGCATCTAGGACTTAATAGTGGGCATCAATTTTTTTGTTTTTACATTGTCAAGTCTCAGTTTCAACGTTTATATTATGATAATAATAAGACTAATATCATAGAGTTAATATAAGAGGAAAAGAAATCCAAATATTTAATAAAACATAGCAAAGTATAATACTAAGAACCTTCATTAATGAACATTACTCTTTCTTTGTTCATTCTTAAAAATTAGTTCCCACATAGGACTTACATAAATAGTGTTCCTCATCTCTCTGGCAACTTATTACCCACTGCATATTTTCACTTGCATAATCCTCCACTTTAAGAACTGCCTTGCAATAATCCCATTTCTTAATTCTGTGAAATTATTGTAGATGTATGTTTCATAAAATTATCTTAGCCATTCTTCTTGTTCTCAAAAGAACTACATTAATGCCATTTAACAGTACCTGTGTGACAAAGGAAAAATTATTTGAATAACCTACAATTTTTCTTTTTCTGTTTTAATCTTAATTAACTGAAACACATGAGGCTGTTGAATTTGGTATGGTTCACTCTATTACTGAATACTGTATTACTGTTGAAAGTTACTATGTGTTCAGCATATACCAGTGAATGTGCATAGAAATTAAAGTTTAGGATATTTGAAAAAGGATCTTGATTGGAAAGGTATCTTACTTTTAACATCTATTTACATTGACAACTTTGGTTAAAAACAAAACTGTTGTAGTAATTATTTAAACCGGTCACTGGTCATGCCAACTATCTAAGCTGCAGTGACTCTGCCTAGATCAGCTGCCATGTTTCTTGGCCAGAGGCCATGTGCCTGCCTCCAGCTAGAACGGGCCAGCCAGAAACACCTGTCCTGCCACCCACGAGACGTCAGTGTGGGACAAGGCTCTGCCAATCTCCCACACTGTCTCCACAAGGCTGAGCATTGCCCAGACCATCCTGCCATCCACGCGGCCCAATAGGAAAATGAGATTCTAATGCTTAAATTATCCAAAAGCTTATATATTTGGTAATGATCAGCAACAATCAGAAGTGTAACCCAATAATCAACCTAGACATACCAATTAACTTTGACTGCTACAAACCTTTGAGCATCTGCCACCGCTCCTACCTCTCTGCCTTCTCTAGCTACTCCTCTTCCTTTTCCTCTTCCTCTGCTTACTCCTCCCACCTTAGCTTCTACACAAAATAATTCTAGAAATAAGTCACTGTCAAACAAATAGTGCTATTACAAAAATAAAGAAGTTAAGTGAAATTATTTGACTTATATTTTAGTTAAAACGCACACATGCAAGCATAGAGAGACAGACAGGCAGACAGATACAACACACACACACATACACACATACACACAAACACACATACACACAAACACGCTAAACAGTGCTGACTTACAAAATATTTCTCGTATTTTGTATTTGTTACATCATTTTCTCTGAAATTCGCCTATAGTGACTATATTAAGCTCTATTTGGAAGAATGATGATTATGCAGAAACTGTATTATGATTTTATTAATTTTAAAAATTAAATTTTAAAAAATCCAATATGGAGTAGGTCCAAACAGATTAAGTCCTATGTTTGGGGCACAGTCAAGCTTCAGTTTGATTATCCTATATAGAGTTTGAAACTAAAATTTAGGGAGACAAACTATTCCAGTGCTAGTATGTTTTCAAATTTTATGATGTCTTTGAGAAATGATATTTTAAGATTATGTGATAATGCATAGTAGACTCACCTTGGTTAGAGACACCAATTCAGTGCTTTACTGATCACATATCCAAGTGAATGAGATGTGTTACTGGAAAAGGAGTCTTGAAACAAAGTCTCCTTGATGCAGACAGATCATTTCTAAGAGATTTTGCAAATGCTGTTTTTTGAAATACCAAAAACTCTAAAAGCAATCCAGTTTCCAATTTCTAAATTTTCACTAGCTTAGGAACTGTTACGATTTGACAAAACAGAACAGTGGCATTAGGAAGGCCAGCTGCTTGATTACTTCTTGATTGCTTTAATGATTTTTTGAGGAGCCTTAGAAGTGCTGCCTGCCACCTGCCAGTGTACTGTAACCACATCACAGGCACACCTGATTGGCTTACTCACTGGGCCAGACCAGTTGATGTTCAGGCAAAGAAGCCCCTTCTTTGAAGCCAATTTCTCTTTGTAAAGAGTACCTTACCAACATATCTTTTGATATCTTACCAGCATATCTTTTGATGCTATGGGAATTTAAACAAAACTCTAACTTGACTTTTACTACATCCAATTATCCAAAAGAACTGGAAAGTTATTTCTTTTCTGTGTAGTCCCAGAATTCTTACTGTAGAACTGAAGTATAATAGGCACCAATTATCTGTTAATAGTCATCAGTCATGAGGGGAAGAAAGGTCACTTGTATTTAAGAATTTCTCTGGAAGACAGAAAACAATGATCAAAACGACATCTGATTTTATTCCTTCACTCTATTGTTCAGTCCTCTTGTATACTATTACTGGCATAGTCTTTTGTAGGACCATATACAGCAATAGACAATTGCCTAAATAAGTAAATCCTGCTAGAGATGATTACAGGCTTACTTAAAATTAGAAATCAAGATCTAGAATTGTTTCACCACTGAAAGTTCCATATCTAAAATAGTACATGTACACACACAAAACTATTTTACTGAAAACTTAAATACAGTATCAATGGCACTTTTTGAGTTTTGAAGCTAACTTCATTTTAAGTCTATTTCTGGATAGCTTCTGTTCAGGCTTGGAAACACTTTGATAAGGAGCTGATAGCCTAGTGACTTAGGTTAATATCTTTGGCTACATGTATGCACGCAGGGGAAGAAAGAGTCACACAATCAAACACATTCTTTTCTCTCGTCTCAAGCTATGAAATATAAGTTTCTCAGAAGGAAAAATTTCAACAAATACTCAGAAATGTAGAGGAATGTTTGACATTGCAAGTGCTTTTACAAGCACTAGCTAAAGCCAGGTCCACAGGTTTACATGGGTGACATTATTTCAACCCCCCTCTTCTAAGATTAAGATTCTAAAAGCATTTCATGTTCAAAAAAAAACAAAGAATTCAAAAAAAAAGAAGTTAGATATGACAAGTTTTATTCTCAAAGGTTATGAATTTGTTTGTAATTTTATACTTATGCTAGTCAGTAAGAGAGTAGTTCATAATTTTATTTCTTTCACATAGACAATGGCATTTTCCTGTCTTTTATGTGTCTTATATTTTTGTTCAAGAATTGCCTTGCTATCTTCTTGTATGATTATGCAGTTAATGCTTAGTTCAGTTCTTCAATATTTCTAAGCATATTACTGCTGTTTTTGTGGTATGAAACGTATGTTGGGTTGTATTTATTGTATTGTTATTCATTTAATATATGCCCTGTACTTCTGATACAGAGTCTAACTGTGCTGCACACCAGGATCTCAAATTCATCACTGAAACCACAATGCCTGTCCACATCATGTGACACTCGCAACAGACTCAAATAACCATGTTCTGCTGATGTACTGATACATATAGCAATTTGATTTTTGATATTAAGTATTATTTGCATTTCTTCTGTATAAAATTCAGTTAAAATTTAAAAAAAAGATTCTAAAAGCAAATTAACATTGATGTACTTTCCTTTTCAATTTATTCTATATATATATATATATATATATATCCTTTTTAAAACATGGGAAATAACAAAATAAGGGGTTTAAATAAAAAGAAAAGCTTCACTTGTAGTAAGAATTTTCTAGTAGAATGGACTTAAATTTTGAGAACTCTTTTTTATTACTGGAACTATATGTATGTTATATTATTTAAAAGTCATGGTTATTCATTTGGATAAATTATTCACAATTAATAAACTTTACAGAAATGTTGAAAACCTTTGAAGTGATGAATCTTCTTTATTCAAAACAAAAGCACATCAAAATAGTCTCATGTGAGCTTATCAAATGGAAATGTGAAAAGTAGGATAACAGTTTATTCTCTGCTCATGTTATGCTTGAAGAGGAAAAAGTCTGAATGACAGGAACAACAGCAATTTCTTCGTGATGGGTTGTCAAAGAATTGCAGTTCAAAAACAAATATATTCACTGTGCTCCTCACAAAATATGAAATTGCTTCTACGGTGATTTAAGTGTATTTCAATTTTGTTCTTCTTATTATGATCAAATTATATATATATATATATATATATATATATATATATATATATATAATTTATTAGAGGTAGGCATCACTTCACATATAATTTATACAATGTAGATTTTTATTATTTGTAAGAGCTAGGCATCACTGCACATATAATTGACATATTTGACTGACATAGAAATGGACCAACAAATGTAGTTACATGAGATTTATATATTAGTGAAATCAAGTTGTTAGAGTTTTAAAATGAGGCTTGACTCATTTGGTGGCTAACCAGTAATTTATGAAGTACACATAATGAACAACAATATGTTATTCCTAGAGTGTGCTTTTCAAAATAATTTTCATGGACATTAATTTTGTCATTTATTTTCAGACAGTAAACTATGGATGTTGGAATATATGAAAAGAAAGTGACTATTCCAGTAAAAAGGCATTGTGATATTTTTATAATGTTTTAGGAGGAACCTTCCAAGTTCTACAAACTGTATATTTTCTCAAGTTGTTTGACTTTAATTAAAAATAAACTAACACCAGGTGGAGAGTTGTATTTTCACAATAGTTAGACTCACCATATGTCCTAGTTTGCCTAGAACAGATCTAAATTATTCCTGCTGTCCCACTTGAACTATTAATAGTACCTCCCTTGCACTCTAAATATCTTTCAGGTTTGGATAATTAACTTGATAACTTCATGGTTGAAGAACATTGCTAATTCCAAGTTTGAGTGAGTTCAAGTTTTTCTAAATAATAACTGATTTTTTAAGATCATAGCATTTATTTGAGTAGAATGGTCTGATGTTTTTACACATGAGGTAAATTATTCGTAGAAGAAGTTGATATCTCAGAGAGTTTTGAGACTCTCAAAGGACTGAAGTTAGAAACCTACTCTCCAGTTATGTGTTCACATGGACAAAAGGACAGGACTCTTCAGAGCCTTGATTTGCTTGGAATTGTGGGCTTGAGTCATTTAACTTAGAATCTCAAACATAGACCTTTAACTTCTGGTGTTACTGTGGAAAAATCAGAAGCACATCTAATTCCTGATATTTTAAATTTAGCTATTTATTTAATTTATCTTTTGTTTGTTGGACAGTTTCTCTTGCCTGTAGAGTGATAAATTTCACAGCTGTTTTGCTTCATGTGGGTGTCTGAAATTTTCCATTCAGAAATATATTTTAAGTTGATTCTGTTGATTATTTACAATATAAGCTATTTCAATTAAATACACAACTTCAGTGCAAATATCTTGCCCCTTCCCTTTCAAAATAATTTTTGAGACCCTAGCCTACTGCTTGACACAATATTAAAAGAAAATGAATGTGTTGGATGAATGATAATTATACTAATAGAAAGTATTAAAGTTCAGTGTTACTTCTGGTTAGTGTTCTCCAAATATCTTGTTTTCCTTTTTCCTCAACACTATCTGTTTCAAAGGAAACATGACAGGCATATTCGGACAATGTGATTTTATTAAGCTCTCATAAACATTCAATTCATCACGGAGTTTTTTGCTGCAAAGTTTCTCTAACATTTAGTTCTTTGGGGACGTTTTCACTCCTTTTGATTTTATGCGCTGTTATATTCAATGATATCTACTGAACTGGATCTTTTTGAAAGGCATACATTTTTTCTCTTTGAAAGTCTTTTTTATTGGATATTTCATTTTTTTACATTTCAAAAGTCTTAAAGGCTAATTTTGGCCAGCACTATCATTGACTAGTCTGGTAACTAACAACACCTGCCCAGAATAGGTAATCCGTACATAACCAGGGCATCAATGTGAGACCAAGTGTAATCTTCAGAATGTTAAGTTATCTTCCAGATTGTTTTTCTGCATGAACATTAAAAAATTTTAGTGCTACGAGATAACATTTAGTAAAATGTGTTCTGGGTGAACGATACAGCAATATATGTATTTATTAGGGGAACTTGAATCTATTATTATGCATATTCAGTTTCAGGTGAGCTCTCAGCAAATAAAGCAAGAAACTTCCTATCAAAAATTGTATGTGTTGTGAAATAACTCCCTTTAAATACCAAATTTGTGACCAATTTATTTCACTTAGCCTAACATCTTCCATATTAGTTATGGAGATTTTGTTCTTTTTTTTTAAGGCTAAAAATATACTAGTGTAGATTTATATTAAATTTAACATACAATTAGTAATCAATGGTCACTTATACTTTACAGATATTGATAAATTTGACAGTAGTGCTATCAGATATAAAAACACTATTGTAATTTTGACAATTGTGCATGGAATAACATATGCATGAGAGACTGTGCATTGTTATAACATTTTTAACTTATTTAATCAATGTTTCTTAGTTTTCAGTGAATGTGACCTAAGACATCCCTGTCCTATCCCAAAGTCATTTTCATATCTGAAGCCTACTTCTTTGTTCTATCTTAAGTTTTAGATTCCTGTCTGTAATTACTTCTTTGTTCTAGACTAATATTTAGATTCCTGCCTGAAATTTCTTTTTTTTTTTTGTTCTGGCCTAGGATTCAGATTTCTGCCTGAAATTATTTCTTCTTGCCTAATGTCAGATTCCTGCTTGCAGTCCATTTCCTTGTCCTTGTCCTATGTCAGATTTCTTCCAAGCAGCCCATTACCTTGTCCTTGGCCAATGTCAGTTACCTGCCAGGCACCCCCAAAAGCTCTCCACATCTCCCCCTTTTTCATTGCATAAACCATACTGATCCTGTCTTAGGTCATTCTGATGAGGATGCATTCCTTACTCATCATGGAATATGCATTATCAAAAGCAATGCACTTATGTCTTAGGTTGGTAACGGTTACCCATCCTTACCCATCCTTGGCTTGCCAGACTGTTAAATTAATAACACTATCTGGAGTTCCATTTTCAGTTTCAAGTCATGTACTTTGGCTGCTAACCTGTTGATATAGTTTGAGACAAGCTTTAACATGAAGGGCAGGAATAAACATATTCCCAGAATAAACGAGGCTGCATGAACAAGCTATATATATCATTCCTGAGGTTTGACCAAAATGGAAACACTGACCTCAAGCCATGAATAATTTTATTGGCATTATCTGCAGCATGAAAGCTCAACAGAGCAGCATTCTTTAAATTCATAATTTCACTATGCAAAGTTAAAACAACCGGAGAGTTGTTAGAATTATGCCAAACACCCTACAGATGTCTTTAATCTTTTTTTTTCTAATTATAATAGCAATCATTGTAAATTTTAGAAGTAACACTAATCCAATGGTATTTGGCATGACACTTGAGTTGGCTCCTAACTCTTAAAACCTGAACCTCCTTCATATAATTTGAATAGGACATAGAGCATCAATTTGTTGTTCCAAACACCTGTATAAATCCTCTTGTATATTCAACACATTAGTAACATTTTTTGCTACATGATTAACAAAAGTAGCTGTCTTAACTTCTTGTGTCAAAGCTATTGCAGAAGCAGTGGTGTTAGCAATTAATGTAATTAAAGTTGTTATACCTGCAATAAACAAGCCTGCTCCCCTCTTGCTTCTGTTTAAAGCCTAACTCACTTCTTCCAGCACTTTTAAGCTTTTTTTCAGAGAATCAAGGTTTTCTAATACTCAGAGAAGTAAGACAAAAGCTGATTGATAGACCCCATAACAGACATGCCAGGTTTCAACACTCTGACACAATTAGAAAGTATACAGTCAATGCAACTTACAATACTGTAGAAGACACAAAACCAATTTTAGCTTGACAATTAAAAGAGCCTTAAAACATGCATTAAATCTTGTTTGAAATCCAGATCCTGTCCCATCTTTATCTCTTGCTATCATAACATATATAGAATTTCAGCTAACTTCCAAATGTGTCTCTGAAAATGTCCAGATCCCACCTTCCAAATGAAGACTGTTATTTCCAATGTTGGATTGATTTTTTAGAACAGTACATGATTGAGTCTGAGAAACTGGTCACCTTTAAGGAAAATACAAGATTCATTATAATTTCTGTTTTTGATTCTCTGTCCAAAGTTTAAATACTTGAGGCAAGACAGCTTGTCCCATCTTGGATATAGGCAAGCAAAGGTGTGTCAGGCACATATGTCCAATACAGCTTCCCAGTCACCATTGTCAGGGTACTCAGAAAGCTCACAGGTCAACATCATTCTTTGTCTCAGCAACAGCATGTCTCACCAATCACTCTGGCTGCCACCATGCTCCTTCAACATCCTGCAGAAAAAACACAAACATGCCCTCTTCCCCATATTAGATACCTGGTCAGGATCATGCCATATGCCTGTAAGTGGATCCTTCCTTTTCACCTAGGCATAAGTATGCCTATTTGAAGGGTGCCACAGACACTCAGCAGAAAATTGCTTGGCAACCATTTTTTTAATTTAAAATAAAAAGTATGATTTAAATAAATTTGTGGTATTCAGGTATATACCTCCCTATTTTTATTTCATGAATTTATTGTTTTAAAGTTCCATGGGCCCCTTCCACACTACCTTGTCCTTGAGGATTATAAGGTATCCCCGTAATAAATTGTTGACAAAAATGTCTCAACTGCTTGACTACAATTGCCAGTTCCATTATCTGTTTTTTTAAAATTGAATATTTTATTTATTTACCTTTCAAATGTTATCCCCTCTCCCCATTCCCCCCCAAAGCCCCTTATCCCATGCCTTCCTCCTCCTACTTCTATAAGGTCATGCCCCCACCCATCCATCCATTCCTGCCTCTCTGCTCTCGAATTCCCCAAGACTAGGGCATCCAGACTTTCAGAGACCAAGGCCCTCCTCTTTCACTGATGCCTGACAAGGCCATTCTCAACTACTTATACAGGAGGAGCCATGAGTCCCTCCCTTTGTGTTCCTAGGCTGAAGGTTTAGACCCTGGGATCTCTGGTTGCTTGGTATTGTAGCTCTACCCCACACCCTCATGTGGCTGCCAGCCCCTTCAGCTACTTCAGTCTTCTAACTCCTCCCTTGGGGACCATGTGATCAATGATTAGCTGCAAGCAACTGCCTCTGTTGATGTCAGATACTGGGAGAGCCTCTCAGAAAACAGGTATGTCAGGCTCTTGTCAGCATGCAATTAGGATTTCTGTTACTACATTGATAAGAAAAAATAGGAGTGGGCATATTGTCTTTGGTTTTTTTCTTTCTTTCTTTTTTCTTTTTTCTTTTCTTTCTTTTTTTTTTTTTTTTTTGGTTTTTCAAGATAGAGTTTCTCTGTGTATCTCTGGCTGTCCTGGAACTCACTCTGTAGACCAGGCTGGCCTCGAACTCTGAAATCTGCCTGCCTCTGCCTCCCAAGTGCTGGAATTAAAGGCATGTGCCACCACTGACACTCGTCTTTGATCTTAATAGAAGAGTTTTAGGTTTTAATTATTGGGATTTAGCTATTGGCTTTTACTGCATGATTTTTATTATGATGTAAATATTCTCTGTTCTTGATTCATTGAAAATTTTCATCATGAAAGTATGTTGAATTTCATTTTGTTCTAAATCTACTAAGATAACACTGTGATCATTACCCTTACTTTTATCAGTATTGTATAAAATTAATGAGGTTAAATATTGTGAATAATCTATATAGCAAAAAAACATATATCCTACTTGATTATGTTATATGAACTTTTTAATATACTCTTAAATTCATTTCACTGGTATTTTTATAGGCTTTGTATCTATGTTCATCATATTTATTAGCTTTAATTTTATTTCCTTGTAGAATCTTTATGTGGTTTTGCTATCAGGGTAATACCAGTCTCTCAAAATAATTTTGAAAATAATCCCTACACCTCCAAGTTTTTGAACTTTGAGAAGTATTGATGTTCATTACATAGCTGAAATAATTCACAAGTAAAACCATCTGTTCTTAAGTCTTCTCTTGATTTACAGTTTTATTTTTAGTCCTTTAAAATGATCAATAACGTTTCTGTCTAAACAACTAAAAACTAAAACCAAAATTCTATTCTGGAGAAGTAATTTCTTAACAAGCTTAGAACTAAAATAAAATTATTATATTACTACATTATACCCCATAGAGTTTTGTACAGATTTATATACTATGTTATATACTTTTAAAATGTAGCAATTATGAGAAATAGAACAGGTATTATTTCCTTTGAATAACTGATAGTGTGACTTGCCTAAGGTCATAGGATTATTTAAGATTATAAGTCTAGTGAGATGTGTCACTGGAAAAGTGTATTGGAGTTTGACAGTCTAGACAAACATGGTAACAGGAGAGAACCAACCCTCAAAAATTGTCCTTTGAACTCCACTTCATGTGGCACTTATGTACATAAACCACACACATTCACATACATGTGCACATGTGTGTACATAGAGTAAGTAAGTAAATTCAAAACATAAAATAAAATATGATGGAAAAATTAAAAGACACATAGAGAAAGATTATAAACTG
Source organism: Grammomys surdaster (assembly GCF_004785775.1). Classification (NCBI taxonomy): domain Eukaryota; kingdom Metazoa; phylum Chordata; class Mammalia; order Rodentia; family Muridae; genus Grammomys; species Grammomys surdaster. Next base: position 991,265 of record NW_021604681.1, read on the forward strand.
ACATCTTTTAAAGATACCACTAAATAAATAATAGTGTCTTGATTCATATTGTTCTTAACATGAGCTAAACTCTATGCCAGAAATGTCCTTAAATGTATTTTTTCATAATATTGAAAAATGAAGAGAATTATTTTGGTTTTACAATTTTTAAAGACTTATTATATTTGAATTTTACTGAGTGTTGTACAGTAGTATATGTTAAAATTTTGTTCTAATTACCATAATTTTAAAAATAATCTAGCACCTAATGTTAATATTATAAGTTACAAATTCAATTGATTCACTTCCTTCAAGCAAATGGACAAGGAATTTTTTTTCTTTCAAAGGTATAAAACTTTATACCCATGACTACTGTGGTTGAAAATATAATTTAAATTGATCTTTTCATCTTTGAATTTTTAAGTGCTCAAACAGATATATGACAAATTATTAGTTTTTAAATTAATTAACTAATTAATTTTACATCCTTATTGCAGCTTTGCCTACCATCTCTCTTCTTAGTCCTTCCTTATCCCCTCCCCTCCCTACACCTCTCCCTTCTCTTAAAAAAAGAGATCTCTAGTGGATATTGATATATCAAGATGCAGTAAGTCTAGGCACATCTTCTCCTAGTGAGGCTAAAAGAAGTATTTTTCCTTCTTTTATATATATATATATTGGATACTTTCTTTTTTCACATTTCAAATATTACCCATTTCCTGGCTTCTCCTCCAAAAACACCTATTCAATCCACCCTCTCCCTGCTTCTATGAGGATGTTCCCTCATTCTACCCACCTACACTGGGGAATCAAGCCTTCATAGGACCAAGGACCTCTCCTCCCATTAATGCCTGACAAAGCTATCCTCTGCTACATATACAGCTGGAGCCATGGGTCCCTCCATGTATATTCTTTAAATGGTGGTTAATCCCTGGGACCTCTGCGGGGGTCTGGTTGAATGATATTGTTGTTCTTCCTATGGGGTTGTAAGCCTCTTTAGCTCCTCCAGCCTTTTCTCTAACTCTTCCATTGGGGAACCCAAGTTCAGTCCAATGGTTGGCTGCAAGCATCCACCTCTGTATTAGGCTCTAGCTGAGCCTCTCTGGGGACAGTTATATCAGGCTCCTGTCAGCAAGCACTTCTTGGTATCTGTAATAGTATCCAGGTTTGGTGACTATATATGAGATGGATCCCCAGATGAGGCAGTTTCTGGATGGCCTTTCCTTCAGTTTTTGTTCTACTCTTGATCTCCATATTTCCTCCCTTGAGTCTTTTGTTCTCCCTTCTAAGAAGAATTGAAGCATCCACACTTTGGTCTTCCTTCTTCTTGAGCTTCATGTGGTCTGTGAATTATATCTTTGTATTACAAACTTTGGGGCTAATATCCATTTATCAGTTAGTGTATACCATGTGTGTTCTTTTGTGATTGGGTTATCTCACTCAGGATGATATTTTCTAGTTCCATCCATTTGCCTAAGAATTTCATGAAGTTATTGTTTTTAATAGCTGAGTAGTACTCCATTGTGTAACTGTACCATATTTTCTGTATCTATTCCTCTCTTGAAGGACATCTGGGAGCTTTCCAGTTTCTGGCTATTATGAATAAAGCTGCTATGAACATAGTGAAGCATGTATCCTTGTTGTATGTTGGAACATTTTGGGGGTATATTCTCAGGAGTGGCATAGCTGGTTCCTCAGTCAATACTATGTCCAATTTGCTGAGGAACTGCCAGACTGATTTCCAGAGTGGTTGTATATGCTTACAATCTCACCAACAATGGAGGAGTGTTCCTCTTTTTCCCCATCCTCAGCAGCATCTACTGTCACCTGAGTTTTTTATCTTAGCCATTCTGACTGGTGCGAGGTCGAATCTGAAACCTTCTTTGGTTTGCATTTCTCTGATGATTAAGGATGTTGAACATTTCCTTAGGTACTTCTTATCCATTTGATATTCCTCAGTTGAAAATTCTTTGTTGAGCTCTGTAACCCATGTTTTAGTAGGGGTATGATTGTCTGTAGTCTAATTTCTTGAGTTCTTGTATATATTGGATATTAGCCCTCTATCAGATGTAGGATTGGTAAAGATCTTTTCCCAGTCTGTTAGTTTCCATTTTGTCCTATTGACAGTGTCCTTTGCCTTACAGAAGCTATCCAATTTTATGAGGTCCTACTTGTCTATTGTTGATCTTAGAGCATAAGCCATTGTTCTGTTCAGGAAATTATCCCCTGTGCCCATGTGTTTGATGCTATTCCCCACTGTCTCTTCTCTTAATTTCAGTGTATCTGGTTCTTTGTGGAGGTTCTTAATCCCCTTGTACTTGAGCAAAAATACTGAATAAAACTTTCACAAACCAAATCCAAGAATATATCAAAACAATCATTCACCATGATCAAGTAGGCTTCATCCCAGTGATGCAGGCATGGTTTAATATATGGAAATCCATCAACATAATCAACTATATAAACAAACTCAAAGGAAAAAAAACTACATGATCATCTCACTAGATGCTGAAAAAGCATTTGACAAAATTCAACACTCCTTCATGGTATAAGTCTTGAGAAGATCAGGAATTCAACTCCATATCTAAACTTAGTAAACGCAGTATGCAGCAAACCAATAGCCAGCATCAAACTAAATGTAGAAAAACTTGAACCAATCCCACTAAAATCAGGGACTAGACAAGGCTGCCCAGTCTCTCCCTGCCTATTCATTATATTACTGGACATCCTAGCCAGAGCAATTAGACAACGAAAGAAGATCAAAGGCATATAAATTGGAAAGGAAGAAGTCAAAATATCACTATTTGCAGATGATATGATTGTATACTTAAGTGGACCCAAAAATTCCACCAAAGACCTCATAAACCTGATAAACAACTTCACCAAAGTAGCTAGATATAAAATTAACTCAAACAAATCAGTAGCCTTCCTCTACTCAAAGGATAAACAGGGTAAGAAAGAAATTTATGGAGATGACACCCTTCACAATAGTCACAGATAATATAAAATACTTTGTTGTGACTCTGTCCAAGCAAGTGAAAGATCTAGTACTTGAAGTCACTGAAGAAAGAAATCTAAGAAGATCTCAGAAGATGGAAAGATCTCCCATTCTCATGGATTGGCAGGATTTGTATAGTAAAAATGGCCATCTTGCCGAAACCAATCTACAGATTCAATGCAATCTCCATCAAAATTGCTTCTGATTTTTTCATAAAGTTAGAAAGGGCAATTTGAAATTTCATTTTAAATAACAAAAAACTTAGGATAATGATAACTAGTCTCTACAATAAGAGAACTTCTGGGGGAATCGCCATCCCTGATCTCAAACTATATTACAGAGCAATAGTGATAAAAACTCCATGGTGTTGGTACAGAGACAGGCAGGAAGATGAATGAAATAGAATTGAAGACTCAGAAATGAACCTATACACTTATGATCACTTGATCTTTGACAAAGGAGCTAAAACCATCTAGTAGGAAAAAAAGACAGCATTTTCAACAAATGGTGCTGGCTCAACTTGTGGTCAGCATGTAGAAGAATGCAAATCTATCCATTCTTATCTCCTTGTAGCAGGCTTCCATTTTTCAAACAACACTTTTATTAAGAGTTCTTAAGTACTTTAATCTCCTATCTAGCCCACTAGCTACCAGAGGTTGTGGAAAAGGAAAGTTATTAGGATATGATGGAAGTGGATCTGTTTAGAAATAGTTCTTTGGAGCAAATCCAATTTGACTTGTCAGGATATATACCAGCAGTCCAATTCAGTAAAGTCAATATAGCAAACAGGACTGAGCATAGGTGACATGACTCAGCAGAAACAGCCAGGCCTCCACTGAATGAATGCACGCCAGCAGGAGAAACCAGGGATGCCAAGAGAAGTTCTCTGATGTGCCTCTCTTGATCAAGTCAAGATCAGCAAGGATGAATGTGGGAGGTCAATGAAGACTTGCAATGCTAGCTATGCAAGACCCCCATCACTGTCCATTGAGTTCTATTTTTACTCCCTCCAAACATCACATGTCCTCCCATGAGTCTTGCCTCAGCAAAGTACCATGTGAGTCTGTCTGGGAGTCTGTCTTAGCAAAATTCCATTTGAATCTGTATCAGCTAACATCTTTGTGGTCAAAGTTGATAGACAGACAGACAGACAGTCAGACAGACAGACAGACAGACAGACAGACAGACAGAGAATATCCTCTGAAAATAAACACCTGAGCACATAATTGCCCTGATAGCTGCTACTTTTCCAGGATATGGAACCATCATGTAAAAGGCAATAAACAAACAAACAAGCATTAGTGGATTAGCTAATGAATAAGCTGCAAACACCTCTTTCATGTGTGTTGTACATTATATGGACCGTTAAGTTGTTCACTAAATTGCAATAATTATTGGTCAAACAATACATGTAATATAATCATCAGTATTTTCTGAAGCTATAGACAAGTTTATATGGATTTGTTTTCCCCTTAATATATATTTGTATATTACATAGACTTTTAACGTGAGATTTCTTTTATTTTAGTACAGCATCTGATAGCTAATATACGAGAGAGACAACACATATTACCTCTCAGACTCAGGTGCTAGCAACTTTTAAAATAAAACAGAGCCAGTGCATTAACAACAACAAAATCTTTGCACTCACCAACATATATGAATTGTTATATTATAGTTTGTAATGTGCAGATAGAGACTTGGAGTAGTTGGATAGATTTAATTTTATCATGAGCAGCTGAAGTAGGAGGACACATGATACAAACAGCTGCACCCTTACTATCTCATCAACATGACTGCACAAACATGAGCTAAGCAAGAAGAATAGGCATGGCAAAGTGAACAGGGCCCATGAGGCTTCAGCCCTACAAAATGAACTGCAGTCAACTAATGAAAGCTGAGAGTGGGAGAAATAGTCTTACCAAAGGAAAATCATATTAATTGATTATCCAATATCAAATGGATACATGAAAACATATATAAAATTAATATTTGACAGACTGAACACACACATAGGCTCACAACAAAAACTGATGAAGAAGGAAGCTGTCAATGTGGAAGAGATACAGAAGTGTTATATTGGAGGGTTTGGAGGGAAGAAAGGGAAGGGGGCAATTAGTAACTGTATTATAATCTCAAAATAAAAATAAAATTTACAAGAGATGAATAACAATACTATTCAAAGTTGTTCATATAATTGCATAGATAAAGGACCTAATACAGGACCAGGACTGATAGTAGGTAGATTCCATTGAAACATCTGTTCCAAAGGAGGACTAAACCATGACAGTGACTGCAGGGAGCAGAGGTGGGTGCAGTGGACAAACTATACAGGTATTTAGAACAGGTAACTGATGAATTCTACTGGAAAGGATAATAAAGTGGAAGGAAGGAATAAGTTGCTTTATGGGATTCTAACTTTCACAATGTGAAACAATGGTGGCATCAATAATACACAGAATATAGGAGGAAGTGTAGAGTAATTGTTTCTTGGTGGTTGATGTACATTGTTTTCTCATCCATTCTGCTAAACTCTATCAGCTTCCTTTTAGTAATAAATTTCATTTTAACACCCTAACCTCTTGACAAGGTACCCTGTAGCTATGGTAAAGATTTACTTTCTTGGATTTTTTGTGCTATATCTACTTATAAATCATTTTCACAATATACAAAATAAAACAGTTGAATTCAACCAAAAAGGGATGCTGAGTGGAGCAACACTGAAATAAAACATCACACTGCAATGACTGGTGATTTTTCATTGGTAAACATTGTTATGAGCTCTGTGGACACACACGAATACAAACACACACACAAAAGCAAGCAGAAGTCTAGCAGCATGAAGATACTGCTGAGTTTTGAAATCGAAACTGGACTGCATTATTGCTTTTACTATGACCTAAGTTTCTGACATTTTATTAGTTCTTAGGGACTTTATGTTAGGCTTTATCTTACCTCTGTATTATGAAGAATTTGAATAACACAATCATCATTCAGCTATCTCCTTAAGGGAAATATACTTAGCAAACTAGCTGACATATCATAAGGACTTGATAAATGTTAGCTACTGTGAAAAAAAGATCATAAATGTGCTCTCACAAAGCAAACAGATTATTATAATTTTTTAAAAGTTCTCTTACATCTTTATATTATCTATTCAGGGAATGAAATACTATGATGTTTTCTCTAAGAGAGAGAGAAAAAGGATTCAAACTTTTAGAACAATGTTTCCTCAAACTCCCCCCAAAAAAATCATTTAAGGTTTCCTGAGAATTGATGAAAATAAAGAAGCAAACACTTTTTAAGTATTAAAATGATTTATTATAAATAATCAGTAAAAATATGTTGATTGGTTGTTATACAACACCATACATGGGTAGAAGAAGTTCAGGTGGGGGAAAATAAACATTGAAAATCTGAGACACATGATATAATATAAACTTAGTACAATGAAAGATTCTTGAATATTGAGTCACAATGAACTGAATGTGTTTTAATACAGCTGGTAACTAAGTATATTATTGAATTTATTAAGAATCTTTGTTTGATCATATAGTGACAACTTTATAAACTTTTGTTTATAAGGACACTAACTCACCTACTAAACCTTCAACCCAAAATGTGTCCTACCTACAAGAAGTACAATGATAAAGGTGTAATAGAGACTAAGGGAGTGGCCAACCAATGACTAGCCCAAATTGAGACCCATACCATGGGCAAGAACCAATCCCTGACTCTATTAATGATACTTTGTTATACTTGCAGACAGGAGCCTAGCATTACTGTTCTCTGAGGCTCCACCCTGCAGCTGACTAAAACAGACGCAGAGACTCACAGCCAGACATTGGATAGAGCTAAGGAAGTATTGTGGAAAACTTGGGGGAAGGATCAATGGACCAGGTGGTAGGATTTGAACTCTACATGAAGAACATCAGAGTCAACTGGCCTGGATACTTGAGAGCTCCCAGAAATTTAACCACCAACCAAAAGAGTTGGTTGGACCTAGTCTCCCACACCACATATGTAACGAATATGCAGCTTGATCATTATGAAGGTCTCCCAACAAGTAGGGCTGTCCCTAAATCTGTTGCCAGTCCATAGATCCAGTTCCCCAACCTGTGCTTCCTTGTCTGTCCTCAGTGGGACAGGATTCACCTAGTCCTGCAGTGATGTAATGTGCCAGGGTGGGGTGATACCAGGTGTGACTCCCCCTTCTCAGAGAAGAATGGAAGGGGAGATGTGAGAAGGGGCTGCGTGAGGGAGAACCTGTAGGAGGGAGGGTACTTTTTTCTGCATGTAAAGTGAATAAATGAATTACTTAATGAAAAAATTAGATTTGGGTGCAATCTAAGTACATTATTTTATTCTCATCATTTAATTGGTGAAACATGTTTGTCTGTAACAAATAAACTGCATTGTTCCTCATCTCAATATTTGTGCTATAATGAGAGAATTTTTGAATAATAACAGCATATATTTAAAGCACTCTTTGCTGTCACAAAATCAAAGGGACTAAATTTTGAATGAAGCACATGTTTTGATAAAGTTTTAATTTAAAGAAGTAAATGAAACCTTTTGACTTTTATTATTTTGAATTCTATGAGTGGGATTTTGCAATGTTCAAATTTGTATATTTCATGCAAACCTGAGTAAGCTGCAGGATAGCAAATGCCAGAAAGACAGATGGCAATGACTCTTGTGTGGGTTGGTCCAAGTGATGCTTTTCAACATTCAGCAATAGATTCTTTGACCATCCACTGGGAAGGCCAGTACTTGGCAGTGTTATTCAGTTGGCAAACTCTTTCTTTGTTGTCTATTATTCCTGGTTTTGTACCCTTTCCCAGACTTCCAGCTGCCTTTCCATTTATTGACAATCAGCAGTTCTAGCTTCACTGCTGTCCTCAAATCTTTTTGATTTAGAATATTTTTCATAAAAGTAATTTGTTATATTTTCAAAGGATATTTTTAGTTCCCAAATTTATGCCTCAATATTCTCTACTGATGAAAAAACATAACTATATACTTTGTATTAGTTCTCAACAATTTCAATATGATATTAGAGGCATTTACACATACATTCTTTTAAATCTCTCTTTATGCATTTATATATATATATATTCAAAATATTATGTATATATATTTATATATCTATATATAATTTATATATTCATATGTATACTTATAATATACTATATATACATGTATGTATAGAGAGAGCTAGAAAGATAGATAGATAGATAGATAGATAGATAGATAGACAGAGGGATATAGATATATATATCTTAGCTTCAATAAGCAATTTAAGATTTTCTAACCATGTCCAGAACTGGTCTTATTTTTCTTCCCATGTGCTAACAAGAATCACTCAATACTAATGCTCTGTCACTTCACTGTTCCACTCATAAATGCTCTGAAAATGAGCATTTATTAATTGTATTGTAGATAGTGCATTTAGAGTAGTTTCAACAACTGAATATCAAAGTAAACAATTTAGTGTTTTAAGAAGTCATGGGGAAATTTATAGGTTCAAGATAAAATGGTGCATGTCTATGTTTACCTTCTCAAGAGGTAGAACTAGGGGACAAAATGATAACAATTTATAAAATAGAAGTCTAAGTCAGGCATGAAGAAAAGTATAGACAATATTTAATCCCTTCCTTGTTCATTATGAAGGAGACGAGATGCAAAGGAATAGGTGGTCAAATATTGATGTGATCATATTTCTCTCTGGAAGGGGAGGTCCATTGAAGAAGTTGAGGAATGGAAGAAATTCTACCTATCATCATACAAAAACCCTGGATTGAGACAGTTACATGGCCTTTCCAAACCACTCCTGTCTATACAGGACTTGAACACTAGAACTTAAGCAAACTTTCACATATGAGCAAAATGTTTTAATTATTTATTTATTGTGTGTGACTGCTTTGCCTGAATGGATGTCTCTATACCACATGTGTGCACTGCCTAGGGACACCAGAAGAATACATTCTGTTACCAAGGACTAAAGTTAACAGACATTGTGAGACACCAATATGGTTGCTGGAAATCAATGCCAGGTCTTTTGGAGGATCTGTTAGAGCTCTTAAATGATAATTTATCACTCCAGCCCCAAAATCTAAAATTATTTTTGTAAGTTATCAAGAGTACTCATAGTGTAAAGACAATCCTTTAAGGAATGATGTTTGGAAAAGTAGGAAAACAGTTCTTTGCCTCTATGCAAAAGACTAAAATTTTATCCTTGTAAAACCTACTCAAAACAGATTTAAAATGCATGAGAGGTCAATCAGCTTCATGCCATCAAACTTGACAATGACTTCTTGTTTATGACATAAAAGCACAGGCAACAAAGTAACAAAGATAAATTGAAGTTCACTAGAAACTCCCATTACTAATGGACAATATTAACAGAATAAAATGAGATTATAAACAACAAGAGAAAATACTTAAAAATCATATAGAGGGTAAATGATTAATATCCAAAACATGAACATAATTTCTAAAATTCAGAAACAACACTACATAATGTAGTAATTTGCATTGTATGATAACTCAACTTTAAAAGTTTTAAATGTGTTTTAAAAAACAAAGCTAACAACAGAAATCAAGTAAAATATTGGCCAAGGACTTAAGTTGACATTTCGTTGAATAATATGTATAAATGGCTAATGAACATGAAAAAAAATCAGATTCACTAATTATCAGAGAAAAGTAAGCCAAAACCCAAATAACATTATTTCTCACTCATCAGGATGCCTTTTGTATTTCTTAAAACCTAGAACTTTCTAAATGCTGAGGGAAATAGGCAGAGATTGGAAGCTTTGTGTGATCTTGATGGGAATGTGAAACAGTCACTATGGAAACCAACATGAAGGTTGAAATAATTGAATGCAGGGAATAAACCAGATACTTATGCATCCACATTCATAACAACATCATTTCCATTTGTACTAAGAGCAGAAGCAACCACATGTTAATTGACAGATGAAAAGACAAAATTTAATATCTGTTTATAATCAAGAATTATTAAATCTTCAAGTAGAGTAAAATTCTTACATGCCATATAGCAAAAATATGTCTTCAACATCTTTTGGTTTGCACCTTATATTAGAAAAGGACATACTATGATGCCCATTCTTATGGAAATAGAGATTTTATGGAGACAAACTGTAGAATAGTTGATGCTGTTATCAGGCATGGAAGCCATAATTTGTGGCCCAAGTCAGACCAGCCACTTGCCCTGAATAAAAGAACCAAATTAATAGTCAAAACCAGAAAACAAGAAACTTCATTCAATATGGCCACATTTCAAAGATGAGCAATAAAGATCCAGCAAACCCTTCAAGTCTATTCTCCAGGCCTTGAAATGAGATCAATGTTGAAACAGAGGTCCAAGGTTATGCACATATAAGCAATTCAGTAAAGGTGAGGACCTGTCTACCATTCGGTATTTACTCCTATGTCCTCATTCTCATTGGGTAAGGTGGTCTGAAAAGTTGTAAGAATCGAGTGAAATATCATTCAAAGTGAGGAGTTCTCTCTCCATCTGGAGCTTTTCCTCCTCCCAGCATGAGCATCCTTGGTCTGTTGTTTCCATACTTGGATATATTTTAGACAAAGGTGTCTCTTAGAATATGTTCATTTGTAGCAAGTTACTTAAAACACAATGGAGTAGGCCAAGAGGAACTGCTGTTCTTATTCCCAATGTCAGTGATCATGCAGACATTCTACCTTCTATCCTTATTATTGAAATATAGCAATCATGAATTCTAGGAATTTTGGGGATAGATAGATGGTAGATAAATGATAGATAGATAGATAGATAGATAGATAGATAGATAGATAGATAGATACAGGAGAGAGAGAGAGAGAGAGAGAGAGAGAGAGAGAGAGAGAGAGAGAGACTAAATACCTTGTATTAAAATTTGAAATCGCTAGTGGCAATGGCACATAAGGAAAGTCATCATCAGGTAAAAGTAAAAAGTAGATAGAAAAGTCTACTCCTACAAGTCTCAGTGAAATATAAGGTTTCTAAAGAGAAATAGAAATCAGGGAGAAAGATTCATCCCTGCCTTTTTTAAGTATAAAAAGGAGTAAAAGAAAGAAGTCGCTGATTATTATGAAGTGATGCAGATGTATAGGTAAGAACACTTACCTTTGAGATTTTGAGAAGAAGTAAAACAGCTCCGAATCCCTCATCCTTGTGATTCTAGTCTTGGGCTCTTATTTTATCAAACATTGTTTTAATCATTTACACATTCATACATATCAATATGGCATGACACTTCTTTAAATTAGTACCAATAATATTATTTTGAAGTCTAAAATCTTATTACATGTTGTCTCAAATATCATGAATAAATAATGGACTCAAAATATATTAGAGGAATACTGTATGGTTTATTTCAACATGTGAGTTTGTAATCATCATAGAAATAAGGCTTATTGTATGTATCCAATGCTTTGGAAACTTGTTTCATTCAATTATTTATTTTGCTGATTAATTTCAGCAACTGTGACTTTTGAATCCCACTTTCAAATGACATTAAGTGTCATTAATTTATTTTTAAATACTTCAGTTGGCTGATTGCTATTATTTTGATTCAGAGTGTTTTCCCACTAAGGAGTTTTCCATTCTGTTTCTAGACTTGTATATGTACAGTTAGGTGACAGCATATACAAATATTTTAATGTCACATTGTATTTCTTCTCTATGTGGTAAGAAGCTTACTTGCAGGGTGGTTTATTAATTAATGTATGTTTTTAAGAGTGATTCCATAACACAAACCATTTGCTTTAGTTGAGAGAGTAGTATAAACATCCCCTAAGGAACATTCCCTTTATATCAATTACAGACTAAGTTATGGACACATGCCAAAGTTATTTCTCATTCTCATTACCATGCTTGAATACTGAAACTGAAATTAAAGAAATTTCTCCCCATGTCAAAAAGCACTGCTTCCCCAACCCTAGGTAGTCCTAAGTAATGACTCTTTAATATTAACTTGTATTCTTTTCCACACTGATTGCTTGTTACACAGCTGTGACACATGCGTCCTAATTTTAGCACTAACTGTGTTTCCTTACATACATTTCCCTTGTTTTCAGAAAACCAATGAAGTTTACTCAATGAGGTATCAGTCTGATATGAATCAAAATTATGCCAGTTAAAGTCTGCATGTTATTTGATGAATCTTTTTTCTCTTCCAAATATGGTGTGTATGCATTCACATTCATAATCTCCATGATCTCTTCTGCAAATATATTGGGTGAAACATGTTGATACATTTCTAGTCTTCTGTAATTTTTGTTTTGAATTGGCTTGTTTAGTATCATCATCCTTTAATTGAATTGTAACTTGTAGGTTGATGCTAATTCCTTGGAACTAGATTTGTATTGTTTCCAAGTAATGTTTTAAACAGGCAAATTGTTTCTATTTCATTCTTCTATTTTTTGATAACTTCATCTGTGCCACAGCTATATATGGAGAAAGAGAAGCAGGGGAGGGAGAAAGAGAAACATCTTAATTCCTCTTTACCTACATGCTGAGAATACAGCCAGCATTTAAGGGAACTAGAAATATATTATACACTAAGTCATGCAATTTGAATGACAGTGGCCTCACAGCAGGATATGCTTCTATTAAAGCAGCCATATTTCCCCTGTTTTCCCTGGAGCTATCTGTTACCATATGTGTTCAAATGTCAGTATTTGTTCTACACAGTGTTTGCTTTCTCATGGCTCAAAGTATGATGCTAACTAATTCACTCAATAGAATGGAGTGAGAAATAGGTTACTTTTGTGGCTATTATAAGGATTTTTATTATAATTGTTATAGTAATAGTCATATGATAATAAATGCTTTCTACAAGCCAGTAGATAGTACAATCCTATCTATGTGGTGTCAAATATGTGCTAAGAGCATTGTATATTATTATTCTGCTAGTAAAGTATAAGAAAGGTATTATAACACTATAAACAGCAACATTTACTGATATCAAGTACGCTGAATAGTTTTGTCAACTTGACACAAGCTAAAGAAATCTAAAATGAGAGAACCTTAATAAAGATAGTACATCCATAGCATCACACTATAGGCAAGCTTGTAGGGTATTTTATTAATTAGTGATGGATGATGATGGCCCAGACTACTGTGGATGCTGCTATCTTTGAGCTGTTGTTCCCAGTTTCTATAAGAAAGTAGGCTGAACTCCAGAGAGTGGTCCCTGCATCTTGCCTGGGCAGCGCCGAATAGCTGACCCTGGTTGTGGGGCCACAGGTGTGCCAGATCTAAGGTCATGAACAAGGGAGACGTGTCCCTGTCCCTCACTGTATTCAACACCCAGGAGAACAGCCTTGACCCTCACCTGGGCAGCACAGTATAACTGGCCCTGGTTATGGGGATTGCAGTTGAGCTGACCTCAAGGTCATGGGATCTGGCTCTCCTACTTACGAACTGTGGCATTAGAGGAACTCACCCTAATAGTGTTGGTGGCCTAATCAGATAACACTCAGTCCCAGATCCAGGGCTTTGATTTGGCTCACCTCAATACCTACCCCTATCTGTGAACTGTTTTAGAGCATGTGAAGGGGCTGATCCTACAGAGGCCATAGATGGTGCAGGATCTCCATGACACAGGGAAACAAAAGAATATATGAAAGGAGTCTGGGTGAGGATCCAGTGTTGACAGTGTAGCAGAAGCTAGAGGCCTCGAACCAGACCAAATGACACTACAAGTATATTTGGAAGCAAAGAAGTATGAACAAAGTGGTGTACTGTGGGACACATTGCAATACACTACAGCTTCCACAGTGAGATTGTTTTTTGGTGGACATGGCAAGGGGGGAAGGAGGGTATGAGGGGAGGGGGAGATGAATGTAATTAGGGTACATGATGTGAAATTCACAAAGAATCAATTAAAAAGGTGGTTTTTATTGTTTTTGATTTTTGTTTCAAAAGCAGGCTGAGCAGACCATTAGGAACAAGCCAGTAAGTATCGCCCCTCTACATCCTCTGCATCAGCACCTGCCTCCAGGTTCCTGCACTATTTGAGTTCCTAACATAACTTCCATTGATGGTGAACAAGTCTGTGGAATTATAAATCAAAGAACTCTTCCCTGTAATACGAAAATTGATTTGGTCACGAGGTTTCTCTGCAGCAATAGAAATCCTAACTAAGGCACCAATAAGCATTTTCTCACTGAATTCTCATCATACCTTAGGAGTTTAGTGTTTTCAATCTAGTTTACCCATAAAAAAGTGAGATTCAAACAGATGAAACACAGAATCTACTGTCATTTAGGTGGTAAAAAATAGCTAGAAGAAATGAGAAAAATAATAAGTAAACATATAATAGAATTAAATTGCTATAGGAAGAAGAATACAGTATCCACCTTGATAGAGCTTATCCTTGGCTAGAAAATAGAATAAAATCTAAATGGGTATGTCTGCAAGTTTCAAACTTCATGAACAAAGAATGAGTTCTACATACATGGGCTGGATCTAGGCCTCTCGCACATATGTAGCAGATGTGTATCTTCATCTTCATGTGGGTCCTGAACAACTGGAAAGGGGGATATCCCAAAAGCTGCTACCTGTACATGGGATATATTCCTCTAGCTGAGCTGCCTTGTCTGGTCTCAGTGGGAGAGTAAGCACCTAGCCTCACAGAGAATTGAAGTGCCAGGGTGAGGGATACCTGGGGGTGCATCCATTCAGAGGAGAACAGGGTTTGGGGAAAAGATTGTGAGAGTGGGTGACAAGAAGAGGGGCAGTGAGTAGGATGTAAAGTGAACAAGTAAAAAATAAAAATTAAATGTAAAAAATAGATTCATTTCTAAAACGATATAACTGCAATTTTGCCACATTGTGAATCATATTGTAAATATCTGATATGCATGATAGCTGATATACAAACTCCATAAAGGGTTACTTGACCATAAAGGTGTTATAATTCACAGGTTGAGAACCACTGTCTTAAAGAAATAGAAATAAGATTATCTTCAAATTTGTCTTCCATATCTTTAAATTCCAGAAGACATTACAAATGTATTGTTAATGATTTTTATATACTAGGCACTGACTCTACTATATCATGAATATTGCCCGTCTTATCAGTCTTCACTGCAATGTTGAACATTTAATAGCACTTAAAAACAGCACTACATTCATTGTAGCATATTTTAATGATATATTTTTGTATTTATATTTATGGAAAATGATTATCATAGTTAAACCAATTAACATCCCTATTTCATATAGTCACATTTTCCATTCTTTTCATTTTAAAAATAGCAAATATTTTTATGTCATTTTCAAACAAATTGTATTTTATAGATTCTCCTTACCTCATATCTTACCCTCTCCCCTGAGTTTTCAATCTTCATTTGACATTAAAGAGTAAGGGTAAAGATGTAAGTGATTTTGCAAATTGACTTGGCCAAGTAAGTTGTGGGCATTAACCTTCACCCTACTAGAATCTACCCATATGGTTTCACCATGCCATTGTTCTACCCAATGTGCTTTGATATCTCTGTTCTGAGTTGCTTAAAGTCTCTTTCATACTTCAGACCCTTATGGGATCAGTTATCCAAATGTTGCAGCTGGGAAATTTGGCAACAACTAAAGGACTCTGAAAATCACATGTGTAATGAAAATAGGTATTGTGGGTAGCATTCACTCATAGAGCATGATTTGCCTGCAGCTTGCTTCTGGCCATACAACATGCTCAGTTTGTTTGCCCATGATATTTTGCCAGGCAATGCCAACAAATTCTTTCCAAATCACCTTAGCTCTGATTTGAGACTACTGCTTCTTATGGATCGTAGTATTTTTATTAGACATAAAAAGATTCTTATTCTTGTGGACAATTGTAATAGATTGAATCAGATAACAGAATTAAATATTTTCTTACCACCATTCCATAATGTAAAAGTATAATATTAGTTTATTTTTGAATTTTACTATATCAGAATGTTTGATCTTAAAAGCCACTGAATGACCAGTTTGAGCTTCATAAAAATTGTTGACAAAATCTTGGGATTAAGGAGAAAAATTTTCAGATATTTCAGAACAAGCTCTAACCATACTTTCATCCTTTTATACTATGTGTTTATTCTAAGTGAGATCCTCAGCAATGGTGATGCACTATAGTGATGAAACCTAAAAACAAGGTGGAAAGTGCTCTGAGCAATGTAATGTACCATATAATCAACAAAGATTGTATTATTTATACAATTAAAATAATAAAATATTTATATTTTATTTATATTATATTTATTTATATTAATATTTATATAGTCAAATAATAAAACATATATTTGTCACCTACAGGAAATTTTGCTTTCATCTTTGCTATATGGTAAAATTATATTTATATCAATGAAATAGTAAGACAAATTTCTCTTTGATTTATTATGACTAGTGTTTGATTTGTATACCTATTTTATATATCTACACCCCAGGAAATGTTTAAAATTTTCTTGGGTAAGGGTTGAAACTGGAAAAATATGTGAGATTCTCTGATCAAACTGGAGTTTTATTTTGATTGACCCAACACATAGATTATGTCCTGATATCAAGATGTTTGTAGTGGGAGGTAATTGAAAAAAAGGGGAGGGGGCTCTGGCTAGCTCTCTGCCTGGTAGCCATGTTCCCGCACTAAGTTCTCACACCGAAAGCACACCAGCTGACTCATGGAGCCAGCTTGGGACCCACGAGACTTTGGTGTGGCTTCTGCCTCTGCCGATCAGCTTTAAGGCGTCCAGACCCCAAAACCCAGGTAATATCTGCCACCTCCATAGTGCTCTGCTCAACCCCAGACAATAACCGCTGTCCTGTAGATACCCTGTAGAAATAAGACTCTTAATGCTTAAATATTAACCAAATAGATTTATATATCAGCAAATACTCAATACACTAGATGCCCACACAATTAGAATTGTTAACCCAATTGCCTAACCTTTATATGAATAACTGCTAGAGGCATGAGGGTAACATCTCCTGCCATCTCGCCTCTCCTTTCTTCCTCCTCCTCCTCTCACTCTTCATTCTTTCCTCCTCCCTACTCCTAGCTCCACCTATCTCTTCTCTATTCAATGACAGAGCTCTTGCCACAGATGTGAATATTTCCTCTAACACTTATTTACCTGCCATTTTACACACTCCATGTCTGAAATAGCTTTAAATTTCAAACATGGTTTTGGTTATGTCCTAAACAAGATCCAATTCTGACAAAAACCAAAAGGTATTTTTTTTTGTTCTAGTTTATTGTTATGTGTTCTGCTTTTGCCAAAATTACTTTCATTCCTCTATATTCTAACTTACCATAACATTGCCAGGCTCCACTTTCTGATGTACAATATATAATGTTCTTATGCAAAGATATATGCAGTAATCAAAGAGAATCTTAATGCTCATTTTAGTTAAATATTTCTGTAGGTATTGCTTGATCAAATGGATGGGTCATTTTCTCACCAATATTTATCATAATAAAGAGTATCTCTTTTTAACATAAAAAGTGATATCAAAGAATAAAGACTTTGAAAATGGAAATTGTTCCGCTAACACATTGTTACATACAGGTTCAGAAACAGGGAAGGTTTACAAACAAAACACAGCCATGAACGGAATATTTGTAACAGTATATACAATTTATATTTGCATACATGAAAATTTACAAAACAAATACTTCAACTTTATTTACAAAAAAATTGATATCAGACACTGGAATATATAGGGTCTTTAAAATTAGCCAAGAATTTTATCTCTAAGTACCTTAGTTTCTCTGTATAAACTGCAATACATTTGGAAGATTGACTATGCATTGAAAGAAGGAAGATTTAGTCTGCATTCCGAGTTTTAAGTGTGACATTGGACAAAATGTATGACTTTTAACTTGCAGATAAAATGAAATTTGGAGATTTTATTACTTGGTTCAAAGTGGGATGAGACAAAGTAAGGCAGATGGTTTATCAGTGTAATACCTGACATAATTCCTGGCAAGCATGCCAGTAATGGTCCTTACTCATCTGCCTTCACACTTGGTTATTTTGAACTTGTCAAATAACAGTAGCAGAACCATACTAGGACTCCAGAAGTCAACTAATTCGCTCCATTGAGCAGTGTCAATAATGTACACAGGTATATAATCAGGTTTATCACAGTCACAAGGCTTTCATATATTTCATAGGGTGGTCTTTTAGAACTATATTGTAATACTTTCTGAGGAAAGTAAATAAATTAAAGTCCAGATGCAAATCTTGGGATGATTAAATTGGGTCATCATGGTTCAAAGGGAGAGCTACGGAAGTTCAAAAATTGACTAAGGATTTTGAATTTGAGAAGCATAAGATTTCTTACTACCAATGCCCTACCAGACATGCATTTTAGGGATAAAACTCAACTCATTTCACTTCAGACATTTCTTGATAAGGTGCAGTCTAAATGAAGACATGATGAGATTATAATTAACTATTTGAAGTACAGCCTACAAATAGCAATGAGATTTTAATGCAAATGACATAAGAGCTATTTGTTTCTTATGGCCAAAAAGTTTGGATGGGGAAATAAATAATTTAAAAGAATTGCTATACATGTATGGATTCAATGCAAGCCCCATGAAGATTCCAACACAGTCCTTCAAAGACATGAATAAAGCAATTCTCAATCTCATATAGAAAAATAAAAAACAGGATAGCAAAAACAATTCTTAACAATTAAAGCACTTCTGGGTAAATCACCACCTCTGACCTCAAGCTACACTACCGAGTAATTGTGATAAAAAAAAAAAATAACCAGCATGGTATTACTACAGAAACAAACAGGTTGATCAATGGAATAGAATCGAAGACCCACAAATAAATCAATTCACCTATGGTCACTTGATCTTTGACAAAGAAGCCAAAAACACACATTGAAGAAAAGGAAGCATCTTCAATAAATGGTGCTGTTTTAAATGGCAGTCTGTATGTAGAAGAATGAAAATAATCCATAATTATTACCTTGCACAAATCTCAAGTCCAAGTGGATCAAGGGGCTCAACGTAAAACCAGATACACTGAAACTAATAGAAGAGAAAGTGGGAAAGAGCCTTGAACTCATTGGCACAGGAGAAAATTTCCTAAACAAAACTCCAATGGCTCAGGCTCTAAGATCAAGAATTGATAAATGGGACCTACCTCATGAAACTGGAATGCTTCTGTAAGGCAAAGGACACAGTTAATAGGAAAAATTGGCAGCCCACAGAATGGGAAAAAAAGTCTTCACTAACCTCACATTCAATTGAGGGCTAATATCCAAAATATATAAAATACTGAAGAAGCTAACCCCCCCCCAAAAAAAACAGATAACCTAATTTAAAAATGGGATATAGAGCTAAATAGATGATTCACAGTGGAGGAATCTTGAAAAGCCAAGAAGCACTTAAAGAAATGTCCAACATCCTTAGTCACCAAGGAAATATAAACCAAAACGACCCTGAGATTCCACCTTGCACAAACAGAATGGCTAAGATCTAAACCTCAAGTGACAGCACATGCTGGCAAAGATGTAGATAAAGAGGAACACTCTTCCATTGCTGGTGGGATTGAAAACTGGTACAACCACTATGGAAAACAATCTGGAGGTTCCTCAGAAAATTGAAAATAGATCTACCTGAAGACTCAGCTATACCACTCTTGGGCATATATCCAAAAGACACTCCATCATGCCATAGGGGCACATGCTCCACTATGTTCATAGTGGCCTTATTTAATAGCAAGAAACTGGAAACAACCCAGATGTTCCTCAAAAGAAGAATGGATACAGAAAATGTGATTTATTTACAAAATGGAATATTATTTAGCTATTAAGAACGAGGACATGATGTATTTTGTTGGCAAATGAATATAACTAGAAAATATCATCCTGAGTGAGGTAACTCATACCCAAAAGGACATGCATAGTATGTACTCACTAATAAGTGATTTTAGCCAAAAACTATAGAATACCTAGAATTCAACCCAGAGAATTTAAGAACTTTAACAAGCAGAAATTCCAAATAAGGATGCTTCAGTCTTGTTCATTTTCTTAATGTTTACTTTCTCAAGTTATTTGTTTAGTTTAGATGCAAATCTTCTGTAGGATTACTGGATGAAGAATTTTTTTTCTTGTACTATGAGATGTCTATTCATTCATTTCCCGTTTCCCTCTGGTGTACTATACATTCTAGTTTTCTGAGATACCATACTTTGATAGCAGATCTTATTTTATGTGCTAATGGAATCCTACTTAGAAAATCAGTATCTATGTCTCCAAGTTGCAGAATTCTGTCTACATATTCTGCTAGAAATTTCAGAATATAGGTAGGTCTTATGTTAATTTTGTTAATGCATTTAGAAGTGAGTTTTGTTCATGGTGAGATATAGTTTCAATTGTCTGCATATTAAAGACTAGTTTTCCAAAAATTTTGGCAAAAATATTGGCCTTTCTAATGTATTTTTTGGCATCTTTGTCAAAAATCAGGTAACTGTTGTTGTGTATAACTTTACTTAGATCCTTACTTGTATTCCATGGATTTATTTGTTTTTTTTGCCAGTACTATGCTATTTTTATTATTGTATCCCTGTACTGTTATTTGAAATTAGGTCTGCTTTTTGTTCAGGACCACTCAAGTTATCCTGGTCTTTTTTGCCTCCTTACAAATTTCCTTTTTTACCCGCTAGGCCTGCAAAAACTTTTTCGGGGGGTTTTTATTAGTATATAACTTTTAGCAGAGTGGTCATTTTCTTCGTATTATTAATTTGAGTCCATACCCATAGGTCTGGGTGCTCTCAGCCTTGTTCAGAGAAGATTCTTTAAGATGTAGACAGTAGTAAACAAAGATATGTGTAAGTGGTCAAAATGCTAGTATAAAAGATTGAGTATTCAACCATAAATAGCAGATCTACATCCCCTGATTCATACTCCTGAGTCTCAGTAAACATCTTTAATAAGGATGTGACATTGATAATTTTTTTATGTTACAGTGGGTGGTTTGTCACCCATCCACATATGGGCAACACTAATGAGGCATATGGGTTATCAAAACAAAACAGAACAATGAGGATAGGGATTTTAGAGATGAGTATTATATATGCTCATATTTCGTTGTCCATACATACATTTTCAAATATAAAGACTTTAAGACCAAATAAAGCATAAAACCAACAATATAATATGCAAAAAGCATAGCAATACATAATCAAAATTGTGCTATTTGTCAATTGATTCATCTTTTAAAACAATACTTTTATTAGGTTTAATTGAACGGATATTGAAATGTAATGTCTAAAGAACTTTGAGAGAAAACAAGGAGTAACTCATTGCAGTGAAATGAAGAATAAGAAACTCAGTAGTATAAAATGTAACACTGGAGCAAGGAGGTGCCTAGTAGTAGCATATATAAATCAAAGTCTTTACACACAGATCAACATCTCAGCAGAAGAATGATGGATGGCATAGCATTCTATTGCTGTGAGTTGTTGAAGCTCACCAAATACATTTTCTCTTAATACTTCTATTTCTGGACAAAACACTGTTTATGCCACAAAATGTTAGCTCAAATGTCTGTTCAAGATACCCTAATGTGGTAATATCTTTATAAGAATGAAAATGGGAAACTGGAATGTTCTGTTTACCTTGGTCCTTCTGCTTTCTGCGTATTTTGTTTCTCTGTATTCTCTGTATTCTTTGCCACAAACTTCTTTCTTCAAAAATATTCTTAACATTGTCTTTACTTTGATTTCTCTCCTAATTGACATCCTAATTTAACAGGAATAGTCTCAAGTGCATGACAGTGTTAATCAAAATTCCCACCCAGATTATCTTGATCTGGGCAGGAAGTGCATGGCTAGGATCTTTCTCAAAGATTTTCCATTAATCAAAAATGTGTTTCTTTTGTTTAGATGGAGCATTTTTTTTCCTCTGAACTTGCTGGGTATAGGTGACTTCTGCATCTAATATACATTATTCTCCTAGTTTCCTGAACCTTAAAGGAAACACATTATCTTTTATCCAAAGGGCCTGAGGAGTCTTCAACTGACTGAGCAGGGCTATTTTGTTCTGCTCCATTTCACAAAGACATTTGCTTTGAATTCTAGTGATAGTCACTTTTAATCAAAAAAAGATTGACAAAATGACAGTCTTAATACTTCTGATATCTTTTCATACTAATTAGCTTAGGTCCAAAATCTTGCACTCTAGTGCTTACCGTGTCCCAAAGAAACGTCTAGTCATGCGACCTCATGTTTTGTTCACAACTTTTTTCTTCTTTATAAACTTCTTTTATGATTATTTTTTCATTTATCCTGAAACTAGAACTATTATGTATTACTTTGTGAGAGATTTAATTATACTTACCATTGATAAAATATCTAATTTTATCATTTTGTATCAAATTGTCTCCCATTTGTAAATTCTACATGGCTCTGCTTAGTTGCTTGTGATTATGACTGAACAGAATCCTAAGCAATGATGCTTGATTCAATAATAAAATATATATACACAGCAAGTGGTATCAGTCAGTTGTAAGAATTGAAAGCATTTGTGTCTGGGATTTAGAGTCCATATAGAAAAAATGACTGGCAAAATCTAGGTTATTCTCTTAAGCATCTGTAATTTATTTTTAATAAGTTGATAACCAGAAAAATTCACACATATTTTCAATTAAAGTATCTTTTTTAACTTGGAGGACTAAGAAGTTGCAATGTTTTTCTTTGTTTTTCTTTTTTTGGATATTTTATTTACTTATATTTGAGATGTCATCCCCCTTCCCTATCTTACCCCTATAAACCCCCTATTCCATCCCCCGTCTTCCTGTTTACTTTTATACTATTTTAATTACATGCAAGTATTAAGGTCAGTTCTAGGTTGAGGAACTAGCAATACAATAGACACAAATAGTCAACGAACAAGCAAGGCAATACACACAAATAGTCAAAGAACAAGCAAGGCAATAAGCAAAGTACCCTGATCACTCGCATGATCACTATCTGTAAGGCCTTATCAGGATGATCAAAATAACTGAGCCCTCTTCCTTGTCCTAGCCCAAAGTCATTTTCATGTCTCAAGCCTACTTCTTTGTTTTAGTCTAAGATTTGGATTCCTGCCTCAAATTACTTCTTTGTTCTAGTCTAATGTCAAATTCCTGCCTGAAGCCCACTTCCTTGTTTTGACCAATGCCATATTCCTGCCAAGCAGCCCATTTTTTTTGTCCTTGGCCAAATGTCTGATTCTTGCCAAGCAGCCCCAAAAGCTCTCCACCTCACTCCATTTTTTATTTCATAAACTAGACTGAGCCTGTCTTAGGTCATTCTGATAAGAATGCCTTCCTTACCCATCTTGGAATATGCATTATCAAAAGCAGTGCACTTTTTTGTCTTAGGTTGGTAAGGTTCTGTGCAGAATCTTACCCATCCCTGGCTTGCCAGCCTGTTAAATTAATAACTCTGTCTGGGGATCCATTTTCAGGTTCAAGCCATGTACTTTGGCTGCCAACATGTTGATGTTGTTAAAGACAAGCTTTAACATGATGGGCAGATATAAAAGTATCCACAGGACAATAAGGGCTAGCATGATCAAGTTATATATGCTATTTTTGAAGCTTGACTAAAATAGAAATACTAACCTTGAGCCATGGATAATATAATCAGCAGTATCTGCTGCATAAATGCTCAGCAGAGCAGCATTCTCTAAATTCATAAGCTCACTATGCAAAGTTAAATTATCCAGAGAGGTGTTAGAATTATGCCAATACACTGCAAGTGTCTAACTTTTTCCTTATTATAATGACTATCATTGTAAATTTTAGAAGTAACACAAATCTAATGGTATTTGGCATGACCTTTGAGATGGCTCCTTACTCTTAAACTCTAAACCTCCTTCCAGTAATTTCAATAGGATAAAGAGCATCAAACCATTGTTCCAACTGCATATCTAAATCCTTTTGTATACTTAACACTTTAGTAACATATTTTTGCTAAATGATTAACAAAAGTAGCTGTTTTAACTGCTTGTGTCAAAGCAATTGCAGAAGCAGTGGTGCTAGCTATTAATATAATTAAAGCTGTTATACCAGCAATAATCAAGCCCACTATCCTCTTGCTTCTACTTAAAGCTTGACTCACTTCTTCCAGTACTTGCAAGCTTTTTTCAGAATACCAAGGTTCTGTAATACTCAGGGCAATAAAACAAAACCTGGTTGAGAGATCTCTGCAACAGACATGCTGGATTTCAAAACATAAATACAATAAGAAGGTGTACAATCAATGCAACTTACATTAAATACTGTAGAAAAAACAAAAGTAATTTTAACTTGAAAATTCAAAGAGCCTTAACACATGTGCTAACACTTATCTGAAATCCAGATCCTGTCACAACTTTATCTCTTGCTAACATAACATCATAGAGAACTGTAGCTATTTTCCATATATGTCTCTGAAAATCTCCAGAACCAGTCTTCCAAATGAACACTGTTATTTTCAATATCAGATTGATTTAGAGACCAGTACATGACTGAGTCCAAATAACTGGTCACATTTAAGAACAAGAAAAGAGACATTATAATTTCTCTTTCTGATTCTCTGTTCCACAAGGTCTAAAAGCATGCATGACGCAAGGCTGCTTGTCCCATCAGGGGTATAGGCAAGCAATGGTGGGTCAGGAACATATGTCCAATACAGCTTCCCAGTCACCATTGTCGGGGCACTCCGCAAACTTACATGTCAGCATCATTCTTGGTCCTGACATCAGCATGTCTCACCTCTCACTCTGGCAGTCACCATACTCCTTCAGTATACTGCAGAAAAAACACAAACATGCCCTCTTCTCTATATTGAATACCTGATCAGAATCATGCCAAATGCCAGTAAGTGAATACTTCCCTTTCACCTAGGCATAAGTATGCCTAACTGTGGTTTGCCATAGACACTCAGCAGAAAGTTCCTTGGAATCCAAATTTAAAAAAAAAAAAAAAACTAAAGGAAAAAGAACATGATTTAAATAAATTTGTGGTGTGCGGGGATATACCGCCCCATTTTTTATTTTATGAAGATATTGTTGTAAAGTTCCATTGGCCCCTTCCACAGATGCTTGTCCTTGTAGATTATAAGGAATCCCAGTAATACAGGTAATAGGCCAAAAAGGCTCGAATGTTTGATCGCAATAGCCAGTTCCATTATCTGTTTTTTTTTTATTGGATAACTTGTTTATCTAAATTTCAGATGTTAGTCTCTTTCCGCATCCCCCCCCAGAAACTCCTTATAACATCACCCCTTCTCCTACTTCTATGAGGGTATGTTCCCCCACTCATCTACCCAATCCTGCCTCCAGCCCTCGAATTCCCCCACACTGGGGCATCCAACCTTCAAGGGATCAAGGCCATCGTCTCCCACTGATACTGGACAGACCATCCTCCATCACATATAGAGCTGGAGCCATAGGTTTCTCCATGTGTGTTGCCAGGCTGGCAGTTTAGACCCTGGGAGCTCTGATTAGTTGGTATTGTTGATCTCCCCATAGGGCTGCAAACCCCTTGAACTCTTTCAGTCTCTAACTCCTCCATTGGGAACCCCATGATCAATTCAATGGTTAGCTGTGAGCATCCACCTCTGAATATGTCAGACTCTGGCAGACCTCTAAGGAGACATCTATATCAGGTTCCTGTCAACATGTACTTCCTGACATCCACATCAGTGTCTACCTTTGGTGACTGCACATGGGATGGATACCCAGGTGGAACGGTCTCCAGATGGCCCCCCTTCAGTTTCTGTCCCAGACTTTGTCTGCATATTTGCTCTGTATTTGTGAGTATTTTGTTACTCCTTCTAAGAAGGACTGAAGCACCCACACTTTGGCACTTTGGTCTTTCTTCTTCATGAGCTTCATGTAGTCTGTGAGTTGTATCTTGGGTATTGCAAGCTTTTGGACTTGAAGGTCTGATTTGCACTAAACCCATCTAGTCTTGGGCTTTTTTTTTTTTTTTTTTTGGTTAGGGAGACTTTTAATGACTGCTGCTATTTCTTTAGGGATTACGGGACTGTTTAGATGGTTGTTTAGATGGTTGATCTGATCCTGATTTTACTTTGGTACCTGATTTCTGTCTAGAAAATTGTCCATTTCATCCAGATATTCCAGGTTTTAAATATAGGCTTTTGTATTAGGATCTGATGATTTTTTGAATTTCCTCGGTTTTTGTTATGTCTCCCTTTTCGGTTCTGATTTTGTTAATTTGGATACTGTCTTTGTACTCTCTGGTTAGTCTGGCTAAGGGTTTATGTATCTTGTTGTTTGTCTCAAAGAACCAGCTCCTGGTTTTGTAGATTCTTTGTATACTTCTTTTTGTTTCTACTTGCTTGATTTCAGCCCTGAGTTTGATTATTTCCTGCTGTCTACTCCTCTTGGGTGTATTTGCTTCTTTGTGGTCTAGAATTTTCAGGTATACTGTCAAGCTGCTAGTGTATGTTCTCTCCAGTTTCTTTTTGTAGGCACTTAGAACGTGAGTTTTCCTCTTAGCACTGCTTTCATTTTGTCCCACAAGTTTTGCTATGATGTTTCTTCATTTTCATTAAATTCTAAAAAGTCTTTAATTTCCTTATTTCTTCCCTGACAAAGTTACCATCGAGTTCAGTTGTTCGGTTTCCAGATGTATGTGGGCTTTCCATTGACTTTGTCCTTATTGAAGACTTGCCTTAGTCCATGGTGATCTGATAGGATACATGGGATTATTTCTGTTTCCTTTTATCTGTTGAGGCCTGTTTTTTGACCAATTATATGGTCAATTTTGGAGACGTTACCTTGAGGTGCTGAGAAGTTATATTCTTTTGTTTTTAGATGAAATATTCTATAGTTATCTGCTAAATACATTTGGTTCATAATTTCTCTTAGTTTCACTGTGTCTGTTTCCATTATCTGTCCATTGATGAGAGTGGGGTGTTGAAGTCTCCCACTATTATTATGTGAGGTGCAATGTGTGCTTTGAGCTTTAGTAAAGTTTCTTTTATGAATGTGGATACCCCTGCATTTGGAGCATTGATGTTCAGAATTCAGAGTTCATCTTGTTTGATTTTTCCATTGACAAGTTTGAAGTGTCTTTCCTTATCTTTTTTGATAACTTTTGGTTGAAAGTCAATTTTATTTGATATTAGAATGGCTACTCCAACTTGTTTCTTGGGACCATTTGCTTACAAAATTGTTTTCCAGACTTTTACTCTGAGATAGTGTCTGTCTTTGCCACTGAGGCTTGTTTCCTAGATGCAGAAAAATACTGGATCCTGTTTACATATCCAGTCCTATAGTCTATCTCCATTGATGTTACGAGGTATTAAGGAAAAGTGATTTTTGTTTCCTGTTATTTTTGTTATTTGAGTTTTAGTCATGCTTGTGTGTGGCTATCTTTTTTGGGGTTTGTTGGAAAAAGATTACTTTCTTGCTTTATCTAGGGCATGATTTCTCTCCTTGTGTTGTAATTTTTCCCCTAATATCCTTTGTAGGGCTGGCTTTGTGGAACGATGTTGTGTAAATTTGGTTTTGTCATGGAATATCTTGGTTTCTCTGTCTATAGTATTTAAAGATTTGCTGGGTATAGTAGCCTAGTCTGGCATTTGTTTATCTCTTATGGTCTGTATGACATCTGTCCAGGTTTTCTAGCTTTTATAGTCTCTAGTGAGAAGTCTGGTATAATTCTGATAGGTCTGCCTTTATAAGTCACTTGAACTTTTTCACTTACTTTTTTTTTAATATCTTTTCTTTGTTTTGTGCATTTGATGTTTTGATTATTATGTGAAAAGAGGAATTTCTTTTCTGATCTAGTCTATTTGGACTTCTGTAGGCTTCTTGTATGTTCATGGGCATCTCTTTCTTTAGGTTAGGGAAATTTTTTCTATAATTTTGTTGAAGATATTAACTGACCCTTTATGTTGGGAATCTTCGATCTCTTCTATACCTATTATCCTTAGGTTTGGTCTTCTCACCTTGTCCTGGATTTCCTGGATGTTTTGGGTTAGGAGTTGATTATATCCTTCTTAAAGTCCTCTATCATCAACATGAGAAGTGATTTTAAATCAGAATCTTGCTTTTC
Source organism: Grammomys surdaster (assembly GCF_004785775.1). Classification (NCBI taxonomy): domain Eukaryota; kingdom Metazoa; phylum Chordata; class Mammalia; order Rodentia; family Muridae; genus Grammomys; species Grammomys surdaster. Next base: position 1,019,333 of record NW_021604681.1, read on the forward strand.
CAGTGTCATGGATTATTCAGGCCTTGGTATGGTTGGAGAACTACGTTCTTATGATGTCAAGTAACCTTGGTTTTTGTTGCTTATGTTCTTGTGCTTGCCTTTTGCCATTTGATTGTCTCTAGTGCTACCTCCACTTACTGTCTCTGACTGGAGCCTGTCTGTCCTGTTATCTTGGTTGTGTCAGACCTCCTCAGAGTCCATCTGTCTCTGTGATCCTGTGATCCTGAGATCCTGGGTTTAAGAGCTCCTGGGAGTCAGGCTGCTTCTGGGATCCTGAAATCCTGGTGTGACTAAGCTCCTGAGATCCTGTGATCCTATGATCCTATGTTCCTGGGTTTGTTAGAGCTCCTGGGGGGTCCAGTCTCCTCTGGGGGTTCTGAGATTTGGTGCAGAGCTGGGGCTGTAGGTCTGCTCAGGGCACAGACCCTGGCTGGAAGGAGCCCATGCCACTTGCTGGGAGGGAGTTCCTGGGTCCCCTATGGTCCCAGTTACTTTTTGATTGGGGGAGAGGGGTGTCATGGCCTCCTTGCCTGGGCTTGTTAGAGCTCCTGGGAGTCCAGCCTCCTCTGGGGTTCTGGGATTTGGTGTAGATTTGGCACCCTAGGTCTGCTCAGGGCATTGGCACAGACTGGAAGGACATAATGCTTTTATTATACATCACCATCACCAACAACATTTATAAAGTCAAACATCTTCCTATTTTTAATCCAGAGTAAATGAGCTTGTCTATCAGGGTATAATTATGTATATAGATGAAGAGTAAAATTTAAGTACGCTGTTATACTAGTTACTTGCCTCATTGCTATGATAAAGTACCAGGCAGATGAAACTTATGGGAAGAGAGGTATATTTTGGCTCATATTTTGAGAGGATACAGTAGGAAAGGCATAGTTGCACACTGTTCTACATCACAAGAGCAAATGGTTTGGGCTCCTCAATTACTCACATCTCACCAGAACAAGCAATGAGAACGGGAAGTGACTGAAGGCCTAAAATCAGCCATAGGCCTAAAATCAGCAATAGGCCTGTCATACATGTATACTAACACCAAGTCTTGGGTCTCAGTGGAAAAACATTGAAACAGATGGCTATAAGCTAATGTAAACAGGCAGCTTTTGTGGAAATCTACATGCCTGAGTAGTCATAGACCTTGTAAATAGGTAGCCTTGGCAGATAATACCAACTTAGATAAGGACAAGTGAATCATAGACAGAGTCGTAGTGACTTGTCCCCTGAACCTTCACCTAGCTGATACCTGGTTCTGAAGATATCTGTATTCCCCCTGAACACCCACACTCCAGTGTCATCCCCTTCCCCACATCCTGCCTTTCTGTGTTTATAACCCCTGTGTGAATGAATTACAATTGGAGAAAAAATAAATTATAAAAAAAAGAAAGGGAAGTGACAATGTTTATATGGTTCTTTCATTCAGTCCAAATCTCATGCATTTGTGTTGCGTATATTTAGCAAGATGTTCCTCCTTAATTATTACTGATAATCTTTTCACAGACAGAACCATGATGTGTGTCATCATACGATAGAAATTTCTTAATATAATTTATGTTTTATATCGAAATTGATTATTAAATCTGTTTGTTTGGAAATTATTTTAAATTAATACATACATATTATTGTATATTTCCACTCAGCCACTCATCCAAGTTGTGAAATCTGCATAAAAGCAATGAAAAGAGAGAATGTTTTCAGAATCATGTAATTCAATTCTGGGGATCAGTCAGGACTCAGAACTAGGGGCAAGTGCTCCCCACCAACTGTCACCTACAGCTCCAAATGTTTTTGCAGCTGGTGGAAGAGTAAAGGGTATGAAAAGCAAGAAACTATTAGAATAAATAAAACTTTAACAACTTATTTGTAATATAAAAATATATTTTTATGTTGTACAATTGAAAATAAAGATGCATTGAAATTGAAAACAGGAAAGTGTTTAGGGGAAGCTCTTGGTGAATTTCTGTTGTTGCTTAGTATTAAATGAAATGATAGACATTTTTCCCTACACTTTCTGCCATATCTTTTCAAATGGACTGACTGTTTAATTCTAATAAAAAGAAGTAATTTGGAATGGAAATAGGGTAGGAAAAGATTTCAGAATGTTCCATCATGTAAAATGAGAACAGAAAACGTATTTCAAAAGTATTCTGATTGCATTCATGGATCCTTCAATGAAATGCTTTACAAAGTAGCAAAAAAAAAAAACCTGATATGGTCCTTCTCTGATCCTCATATTATCAGAAAATAATTTTATTTTGTCAGACTATAGGAACTGAGAGCTTTAAGGTATTTGTGACATTTCAATGTTTTGAGCATAGTTTTAATATATTTGCTGATAAAACTTATGCAAAATTATGAGGTTAATTGTACTGATTAATTTTGTCAACTTGCCACAAACCAGAGTCTCCTGGCTTGATGGAATGTCAATAGAGGAAAAGCTACCATCAGATTAAACCATAGGTATACTTGGGTGGAGTTTTCTTGACTTTTGATATGGGGGAATTCTGTGATGTGTACGAGGTACCGCAATGGGACTGGTGGGCCCTAGACTGTAAAAGAAAGCAAGGAGAGCAAAACAGTAGGTATCAGTTTAGCGTGATTCCTGCTCTGCTTTTGGTTGAGGTTTTTCCCTGACTTCCCTCAATGACAGAATATGATCACTATTTATAAGCTAAATAAACCCTTTCCTCTCCAACTTCTTTATTGGATATTTTATTTATTTATATTTCAAATGTTGTTCCTCTAACTAGTCTACTCTATGCAAACCTCCCATCCTATCCTACCATCCCTCTAAGAGGGTGCTCCTCCACCTACTCATCCACTCCTGCCTCACTGCTCCAGCATACCCCCCACGCTGAGGCATCAATCCTCCACCAGAACAAGAGCCTCCCCTCCCATTAATATCAGATAAATCAGTCCTCTGCTACATATTTAGCTGGAGCCATGGTCTGAGGACTCCAACTTGTCTTTAATTTTAATTTAGATTTTGTTTTCAGTACTTTGCCTGTGTCTATCTTCTATATGCCACATGTGCATTGCCTATGGAGGCCAGCAGAGGGCATTAGATCCCCTGCAACTGGGGTTACAGATGGCTGTGAGCACCATGAGGGTGCTAGAAATTGAACCTAGGACCTTTGAAAGAATAGCAAATGCTCTTAACTGTTGAGCCAACTCTCTAGCCTCTCTCACCAAGTTAGTTAGTTTTGTTCAATGTTTTATCATAGTGATAGAGAGCAAACTAAGAGATTATGAACGATTTTCTCTCTTCTGTGTAGCTTCAAAAGTATACCCTCTGCACTATGTTAATTGTTGGACTTAACTTTAGTATGAAAAAAAGACTTTGTTGTTTTATCCTCTGTGTTTTATGGCACATTTTGTCTTTCTTATAGTGCAGATATGTTTCATTTTTTCTCTTATAGGTGCTTCTATTCATTCACTAATCATTTAGACAGAATTTGTGGTCCAGATTTCTACATAGGCCTTTATCTAGCATAGTGCTCAGTATTAGACAGAAACTTAACACATGTTGAAGAAATGAATAATCAAAGATGTGGCTATGAAAAAATAGAAGATTGTTGCCATTTTGACTTTCATTATAAATTACATTTATGAAATGGTAGTTTTGGTAAGTAGAGATATTGAGTACCCTGAAAAACTTGAGGAATTCTTAGCCTCTGTACACAGAAGTCATCTAAATAAATCATAAAATCTATACTAATTTTCTCAGACATAAATCATTTACAGTGACCTTCAGACCTGCTGACATGATAGAATTGCTATTTCATGCTAATTTATTATTGATTCACACAATTATGAGCAACACTAACACAAAAAGTAGACTATGATATCAAGTTCTAATGTGATAACTTGGAAAATATAAATTGTAGTACCAACATGCTACTTAAAGTTTTAAAGTAGAAATTATATTCCTCAGAGAATATTTAATTTATATCAAACTGCCTATTAGGTTAATGGGCTGGCTGGGTAAAACATAAACAAACATTGATAACTTCTGTTTAGAGAATTTTGACTGAACTTTTAAATTATTGATGAGAAAAGTCCTGCCTAAACCTTACTGTTTCAAATTGTGCAAATATCCTATTTCTTGAAGAAGCTTAAGGTGGTTAAGCATAATTAACAACATCCTTTGGGCTGAGCTAACTCTAATATATGTAGGGGACACAAACTTGTAGCTTACTATACAGGTCTTGTATTGGAAGATAACAAGGTCCTTTACCCTTCCTTTACAATGCAGTCATCTTCCTAAAAATCTAGCTAAAAATTGTAAAACCCTTAATTTTGGAAATTAATCATCTATAACACTTCTGCTATATACAAGAACAGCTCTGAGAAATTAAATTGATTAAAAATTTGGTATGGGAGTTCTAGATTAGCACAAACAGAATTTATGATGTTTGAAAAAACATATTTCAATTACTTCTTGTTTTGTTAATATTAACAATTAACAGGAAATACAGTAAAGATTTCTGGACTGTATTAACATTTTCACAAAAGAATGGTTAACTTTAAATGTGACAATCATTTCAAAAAGTTGAAAACAGAATTATTCTATAACAATATTTTTATAACCAATAGATATTACCAACCTTGTCCCAGTAATTCCCCAAGTTATATGCAGGTGTTAGATAACTGCTTTTGACAGATCTGATGCTGAAGGAAGAAATAATTCCATGTTTTTATCTTTTAAAATTTATTTTCACAATGTACCAGACAAGAACTCTCAATTTTTTTTCCTGTGAAATTATGTAAAGTTAAAAATCTTAAAATTCTGCCAAGGGGAAATTAGTCAAATTCAGAAAGACAAATACTTCATATGCATTCTTACATAGAAAACTCTAGATTTAATATTTAATTTGAGTGTGTGCATATAAATGTGTCATAAAATAAAAGAGGAGACCATGGGAAAGAAGAAAGTCTCTTAATAGGGGAGGAAGCAAGTGCAACAAAGAAAATGTAATAAGATTCTTGTGACATGAAAAGAGAAGGAGACAATGGAGAGGACATAGAAAGGGAGTCAGCAAGAAAGGAGAATCAAGACAATGGAGACAAGAACAAAATACCATATTTATCTAACTTCAAACTCATTTTAAACGTTCAAACTCATGCTAAGGGAAAAAGAAAGAGAGTAAATAAGACCAGAGAGGTAGAACTGTGATCAAGAAAGTGTGGGTTTTATTCAGGTAAAAAAATAACATGGTGATAATTTCTAGTTCCATCCATTTACCTAGGATATTCTCGAATTCATTGTTTTTAATAGCTAAGTAATACTCCATTGTGTAAATGTACCACAGTTTTTAATCCATTCCTCAGTTGAAGGACATCTGGGTTCTTGCCAGCTCCTGGCTATTAAAAATAAGGCTGCTATGAACATAGTTGAGCATATGTCCTTGTTATATGTTCGATCATCTTCTGAGTATATGCCTAGAAGTGGTATAGCTGGATTATTGGATATTAGCACAGAACCTTGAAATGCCCAAGATTCAACTCACAGGCCACATGAAGCTCATGAAGAAGGAAGACCAAGTAGGGGTGCTTCAGTCCTTCTTAGAAGGAGCAACAAAATACTCAAGGGAGCAAATATGGAGACAAAGTGAGGAACAGAAACTGAAGGAGGGGCCGTCTGAAGACCATTCCACCTGAGTATCCATCACATGTGCAATCACCAAAGGTAGATGCTGATGTGGAAGTCAGGAAGTGCATGCTGATAAGAGCCTGATATAGATGTCTTCTCAGAGGTCTGCCAGAGCCTGACATATACAGAGGTGGATGCTTGCAGCTAACCATTGAACTGATCAATGGGTTCCCAATGGATGAGTTAGAGAGAAGACTGAAGGAGCTGAAAGGGTTTGTGGCACCATGAGGAGAGCAACAATACCAACCAACCAGAGCTCCCAGGGTCTAAACCACCAGCTTTGGAGCACTTAGGTAGGGATCCATGGCTTCAGCTGTATACAAAAGAGCAAAGGGCCCTGCTGGGCATAGGTGGGAGAAGAGATCCTTGTCCTCATGAAGGCTGGACGTTCCAGGGGGTGGAAATTTTAGGGTGGGGAGGTGGGAGTGGGGAGGTAGATAGGAGTACATCTGCAGAGAAGCAGGAGGAGGGGTGAGGGGAGAGGGGGTTCCAGGGTGGGTGGAGCAAGGGGACAACATATAAAGTGTAGATAAAACATCCAAATTAAAAAACTAATAATAATAACATGGGTCAGCCCATCTATTAATTTCAACCGCTTCCACCCTGCTTTAATTATAGTAGATATAATTGAGACATTCTATAAATTTAAGATCCAATGTCTCTTGCAATTTTAAAATTTTAAGAAATAGATTTCAGGTAGTATTAGATTAGATGATAAGCTTTGTTGATGATAATAACAGTTTCTAATCATTTCTGCATCCCTATCGTCAGCAGAGTGTACCGATTCCTTCTGATTTTAATAATTTCAGTGCACATCATAGATAATCAATTTAGAAAAAGAGATCTGCACCCCTCTGCATATTTAATGATGATAGACCAAGTTGACAATGTAGACAAGAGCTACTCTCCAAAAGTATCCTCCAAAAGAGGAATTAAATTTGAAAATGTTAATTATACGCTTGTGACAGCACCAAGACACATTCAAATAAAATGGCAGGAAATGTGAAATTATTTTTTAACAACATTGTTCCTATTTTGCACCCGAGCTTTTTCTTGTCTCTGTAAAAGTTAGAGCTCTGTTATTTTGAGAAATGGACACTGATAATATTTAGAAACACGAATGCAAGCAAACATTGATGTCAATGTCAGCAGCTTTCTAAGCTTAATCTTCTCAAGAGAACAGGATGTGTCACTCAAGAGTCAAAAAAATGAAAATGGAGCAACTATTAAAATGAGCTTTCGTTAACTAAATGTAGCATAATCACAGGCCATGTTGAAAATATTAAAAAAATACCCTACAAACACAGTTCAAGTAAAGAAGTGCCAATAGGAAATATTTATTCATATGGCAGAGCCAGAAGTATTCAATATGCAAAGCTAGAGTGCAAATCCCTAGAATCATCACAGTCACGTCTGTATATACTCTATGCTTGATTCAAGGACATAAACTCTATAGTTACACAAATCTTTTTGCCAGTCTCAACTTTGTAAAAGGTAGTTTTAGCTTATAGACAAAGAACAGAGTAATTACACATACTATATGATAAATTAATTTAAAAATTGAGTGCGTGATGCTCTATGAAATCTTTCATGCTTGTATGGCTTCTTTAAAAATAGTCCCACTACCATTGTTTCTTCCACTCATATTAGAACCATACTGGGCTTCTGTCTTTAGTCATTTTTAATCAAATCCTATGTCAACAATTCTTTTTTCTTTTCACTGTAGCCTATACTGAATCATTGCTTGATTTGCCTTTTTGACTCTTATAATCCTAGCCTTTTTGTCCAAACTGAGTATATTTCTGGGCATAAATGTTCACTTCATTTTTTTATTGGAATGTTTCATTCCTGGAATAACATTGACAATAGCTCATTAAATGTACTCTCTGGTATACTAAAAACAAATGCTGTTTCTGTTTTCCGTGTTTAAAATCTACTGCTTAATTTTTAGATGGATTTTTAACAGTTTTGTTTAATTTACATATAATTTATTATTCATATATCCATATCTTCTAGTAAAGATTAGAAGTGTTTAAGTAATATTTCAGCAAGTTTCGTTTTTAGAGATTCAGTTCTATCTTAAAAGCAATAAATTCTCTCACCAATAAACACAAGTCTTAGATCATGGTTAGGACAGATGTTTATATGTGTGCCAACTCAAAATAAGAGTAGAACAGAGAACAAGTTTGGAAATCATCCTGCAAGAAAGCCTCACTTTAATGTTGAAGAAATAAAATCTCAATGTTAAAGTAACCTTAGCACTACCTGTATTTATGATATTATTTTATTATTTTAAATAGTGGTACTAGGGAAAAATTATATTTTCCTAGTTACTCATAATTCTAAGAAGATGAGCTGCCTTCTTGTAACTATCTGCCATATATTTACTATGCATCTTCAGACAAACCACTTAAATATAAAATATTTTTGAATGTTTGTTCATATATCTAAACCAAATAATTCTCAGATCCGAATAGCACCACTACAAAGGAAGAAACTACAAACAACTAATTTCAAATTTTCAACAGGTTTTAGGACCTAATTCCATCAGACAGCACACATATTAATGGAATTATTAGAAATGGGTTTGAGTCTTCTTTCTATTTTGTGATTCATCCTAGATGATTCTTGTTCTGTTCTTAGAATTTGTATACTCCTTAACATCATAAAGAATAAATATTGTCATGGGTACTTATACTCTGATACAAATTATCAAATTTCAGAAATGGATGTATTGGAATCATTGCTTTCCATTTAATGGTTAGAGAAGTCAGTCTTAGATTGTGAACTACAGGAGAGCATTCTTTTTCACTAAGCAAAGGTTTATTAACTATTGTGTACTAGATCTTGAGCACCTTCATCCAGGTCAAAATGATACTCAACAATATATTGTATAATAAAGTCTTATGTGTCAGATGCATGAGTGAATTTCATGATAGGTGTGACTTCAAGCTTCATGGAAAAGAGAATTTGTGTTACCATACTGTGTTTCTCAATTAGACTTATGAGTGACTCATTACTATCATGCAATTTGCTGTTTATGATTTAAAGACCAAATAACTGTTATCCTCTATGTTGATTGAATCCTTCCATCAAATGAATTCAAAGCACCCTACATGCACTTAAAATAACATAAAACTCCATTCTGTAAATGTATCACATTTTCTGTATCTATTCCTCTGTTGAAGGACATCTGGGTTATTTCCTACTTCTGGGTATTATGTATAAGGCTGCTATGAACATAGTGGAGCATGTGTCATTGTTATATGTTGGAGCATCTTCTGGGTATATACCCAGGAGTGGTGTACCTGGGTCCTCAGGTAATGCTATGTCCAATTTTCTGAGGAACCACCAGACTGATTTCCAGACTGGCTGAATCAGCTTTCAATCTTACCAACAATGGAGAAGTGCTGCTCTTTCTCCAAATCCTTGCTAGCATCTGCTATCAACTGTGGTTTTGATCTTAGCCATTCTGACTGGTGTGAGATGGAATCTCAAGCTTGTTTTGATTTGCATTTCCCAGATGACTAAAGATGTTGAACATTTCTTTAGGTGTTTCTCAGCCCTCCTAGTTTCCTCAGAGGAGAATTCTTTGTTTAGCTCTGTACCCCATTTTTAATAGTTATTTGTTTGTCTGGAGACTAATTTCTTGAGTTCTTTGTATATTTTGGATAATAGCCCTCTATAGGATGTAGGACACTCAGCTATTAAAAACAATGAATTCATGAAATTCTTTGGCAAATGGATAGAACTAGAAAATATCATCCTGAGAGTTAGAATTATGCCAAATACACTACAAGTGTCTTTAAACTTTTTTCTAATTACAATGACTATAATTGTAAATTTTAGAAGTAACACAACTCCAATGGTATTTGGCATGATACTTGAGAGAGCTCCTAACTCTAAAACCCTGAACCTCCTTCCAAGAATTTGAATAGGATATAGAGCATCAAACCATTGTTCAAAACACCTATATAAATCCTCATCTACACTCAACACATTAGTAACATTTTTTTTTTGCTAAATGATTAACAAAAGTAGCTGTCTTAACTTCTTGTGTCAAAGAAATTGCAGAAGCAGTGGTGCTAGCATGTAATGTATTTAAAACTGTTATACCAGCAATAATCAAGCCCACTACACTCTTGCTTCTGCTTAAAGTCTAACTCACTTCTTCCAGCACTTGTAATCCTTTTTTCTAATACTCAGAACAGTAATAAAAAAGCTGGTTGATAGACCCCCCCTGTAACAGACATGCCAGGTTTCAATACACTAACACAATTAGAAAGTAAACAGTCAATGCAACTTACAATAAATTCTGTAGAACAGAAAAAAGTAATTTTACCTTGACAATTAACAGAGCCTTAACACATGCACTAACACTTGTTTCAAATCCAGATCCTTTCCCAACTTTATCTCTTGCTATCATAAAAGAATGCTGCTCTGCTGAACTTTGATGCTGAAGATAATGCTGATAAAATTATCAATGATTTGAGGTCAGTATTTCAATTTTGCTCAAACCTAAAAAATGGCACATATAGCTTGATCATACTAGCCCTTTTTGTCCTGGGAATCTTTTTATTCCTGCCCATTATGTTAAAGCTTGTATTTAACAACATCAACATGTTGTCAGCCAAAGTACATGGTTTGAAGCTGAAAATGAACTCTCAGACAGAGTTATTAAATTAACAGGCTGATAAGCTAAGGATGGGTAAAATTCTGCACAATGCCTTACCAACCTGAGACAGGAAGTGCATTGCTTTTGATAATGGATATTCCACAATGGGTAAGGAAGGCATTCTTGTCAGAACCACCTAAGACTGGCTCAGTCTTGTTTATGCAATAAAAAAGGGGGAGACGTTGAGAACTTTTGAGGCTGTTTGGCAGGAATTTCACATTGGCCAAGGACAAGGAAATGGGCTACTTGGAAGGAATCTGACATTGACCAAGGCCAAAGAAGTGGACTGCAGGACGGAATCTGACATTAGGCTAGAACAAAGAAGCAATTTCAGGTAGGAATCTAAATCTTAGGCTACAAAAAAAGAAGTAATTACAGGCAGGAATCTAAATCTTAGTCTAGAACAAAGAAGTAGGCTTCAGGCATGAAAATGACTTAGGGCTGGGACAGGGAAGTAGACTCAGATGTCTTGGTCATCCTGATAAGCCCTTAGAAATAGTGATCACAGGAGTGATCAAGGGACTCTGTTTATTGTCCTGCTTGTTCTTTGAGTATCTGGATTTATTTTCTTGCTTGTTCCTTCTCTATTTGCATCTATTATATTGCTAATTTCTCAACTTAGAATTGATCTTAATACTTGCAGGTAACTTAAACAGCATAAAAGCAAAAAAAAAAAAAAGGAGGAGGAGGGATGGGATGGGGGGTTATGGGTGGGGGGAATGGGGAAATGGAATAACATCTGAAATTTAAATAAATAAAATATCAAATCAAAAAATAAAAGAAAAAAACAAATATCATCCTGAGTGAGGTAACCCAATCACAAAAGTACACACATGGTATGTACTCACTGACACGTGGATATTAGCCGAAAACCTTGCAATATCCAAGATACAACTCACAGAACACATGAAGCTCATAAAGTAGGAAGACTAAAGTACCAAAGAATTGGTACTTTGGTCCTTCTTAGAAGGAGTAACTAAATACTCACAAATACAGAGCAAATATGAAGACAAAGAGTAGAACAGAAATTGAAGAAGGGGCTGTCTGGAGACTGCCCCATCTGGATATCCATCCCATTTGCTGTCACCAAAAGCAGACAGTTTTGTGGATGCCAGGAAGTACGTGCTGGCAGGAGCCTGATATAGCTGTCTCCTTAGATGTCTGCCAGAGCCTGACATATACAGAGGTGGATGCTCACAGCTAACCATTGAACTGATCAATGGGTTCCCAATGGAAGAGTTAGAGAGAAGAGTGAAGGAGCTGAAAGGATTTGAGGCCCCATGGGGAGAGCAACAATACCAACCAACCACAGCTCCCAGGGTCTAAACCACCAGCCTGGGAGCACAGAGGGAGTGACTCATGGCTCCAGCTGTATATGTAGTGGAGGATGGCCTTGTTGGGCATCAGTGGGAGAGGAGGTCCTTGATCCTGTGAAGGCTGCATGACCCAGTGTGGGGGAGTTCAAGAGTAGGGAGGTGAGTTTTGGTGGGTTGGTGGTGGCATACCCTCATAGAAGCAGGAGGAAAGGTAAGGGATAGGAAGTTTCTTGGGGGAGGAAATTGGGAAAGGAGATAACATCTGAAATGTAAATAAATAAAATATCCAATAAAAAATAACATAAAACTAACTGAAGAATTTGCTTCAAAGTAGTGTTTATAATGTCAAGTTCATTCAGTTGAATAAAGCTATAGAATTAGCAAGACTAGCATTATCACAACATGTAATTTCTAAATTTGCTAATGTTTTCTCAATTATTGTGTTGGGGAAGTGGGTGAGAGAAGCTTTCAAACTTCAGTACTTCATTATTTTTAATAAGTAAATTTCAAAACAGGAAACTAAGTACAATAATGTTTTATTATGTATTTAACCTGACTCTACAGTGTAAAGCCACATTGTTCCCTCAAATAAATATATGCTTAATTTCCCCTGAAACTAAATGTTTTGCTTGAGTGATTACAGAATGGGCAACAGTGATTGTTTCCTACATAACTGTACAGCTCTTGCTTTTGTTCACAAAGTTCTGAGTTAATCATGTCTCTTAGGTGGTACATCATTTCTGCAAACTTAACCTGTGTTCAGAGACTATTTTCAAAACTCTTACTCATTTAAGCACGTTATTTAACATTCAAGCCCCATAAAGTCCATTATTTACCCTGTTTTGTGATTCAAAATTTGTCCAAAATCCTCTCTTTGACTGAGGACATGCATATGACAAAAAGGATAGTTGTTCTTGACTTTCCTAGTCCTAGAATTTCACTTGTTTCCTTAGTTCAGAAGCTTCTTTCTAGTGCCTAGCTGGACTCAGCTGGATGTCACAGGAGAGGAAGCAAGGAGAGAGAGTGAGATATTTCAGGCTTCAGATTAATCTAACCTTGATTCTGCTATTTCTATTAAATTAACAGAGACATGTTAACAGAAAACTGCAAACTTATATGGCACTTCTTTGTTGGAAATTGTCTTTTTTCCTATTCTCACTGCAGCACTGCAAAATACAGTTACCTTTCATGACTCTGAACTTCTCCACCTAGGCTAAGATTTGGCAAGTTACAGATCTAAATGAGTTAAATATTCCCTGGAGTGCATGCAACTCAACTAGTTATTCAAAAAACCTGCTGATTACTTAGGATCTCTACTCTTTCTTTCCCTTTTATATTTTATTCTAGTTATCTCGTTTATTTTCACCATAAGACATTTGCATTAACTTTCCATTCCCCTTTAAAGATCGTTCTCCAGACTTGCTTTCTTAGTTTCTTCAGGGCTCTGCTTCTGAAAACACAGTTTCTGAAAACCCAGTGTGAATGGACTGATGCAAATATATTGATAAGAAATCATCAGCTTCCAACTATGATGGCGTTCTCTCTGTAGCTTGTTCTACTTCATGGAACACATCTGCTTCCTGCAAAGATGTTACATGCTTATTTCTGTTACTATTTATGACCTCATTAGAATGCAATCTCTTCGAAGAAGATGGATCACTTATTTTGTTTCCACACTCCTTCCATCTCTTTTTTCAGTTCCTGGTGAATGGGAAGTGTTCAAAGGCACTTATTGCATAAGTGTGTGAAACAGCAATTAGAGGCAGACTACCAGCTTGGCAGTGTTTCAAGTTCTCCTAATTCCGCACTGAACAATCCTTACAAAATTTTTCATCAGCCTAGATCAAACTCTCCCAAACAAAGGATATTTATTCTTCTTACTTGCTTAGATTGTATCTCTTTAAGGATATTCCCAGGCTTATGGCTATAGTTGACAGATAAAGTAAGGGAATCTGAGGACAGGACAAAATGTGAAGCTCAGGAAAAGCAATTCCTAGAAATCTAATAAAAAGTATCGAGAAAACTCCATTTAAAGGCATAACATCAGTATTGACCAAAAGTACATTGTCAGGAATACATACACCACATGAAAGTGGATACTCAAGTGCTCAAATTATATTTGGGGAATTCCCTTCCTGGGGTTCAAGAGAAGGAGTTTGGTTGCTAAGGAGCACTGTGCAGGCAATGTTCTGTTGTGAAGGACAATGTTAAATTATACAAGCCTTTGCTCACATCACACATTTGTTCCCATGATGCATTTGATTTTAACCATATTCTACAAAAGTATAAGACTGTAAGCAGATGATTATTTCTAAAATTACCATTTTATGAAATAGTTCACTTTAGTGTTTACCTAAAGCTAGTCTAGACCATGTTGGGATCTCTAATCTATTATCCATAATACCGATGTGTGATTGAATTGAATTTGTCTAGGATTGATGATCATTAAGGGGAGAAGAAACTGACTCCATTGTACAAAGTGGGTGTGTATACAGCTCAATGAAAGTGGGAGTTCCTAGCTTGCTAAGAGGTTGCTATACCAATTGTTCTGAATGGTGTATACCCAGTATGTCCAAGAAAGAGTCTCAGACAGCCTAGTGCATTACAAGATGTCTAGATACCCATGCCCAGAAGAGTTTGTATTTTCCATTTCCCATGCTTTGATTGCCTTAATCATCTATTCTGTTCCTCACCCTGGTTAAAATTCCATTCTGGAGAGTCTCATAATTTAGATTATATTAAGTTCTCTACATTTAAGGGAATTTTATATTTTATGCAACAAATAGTTTATATCATTATCATATACTAAGTATTATGGGTGCCCAGACAGATCATGTATTCTCGATGCTCATAGCACCTGATCAGAGTTATCACTTAAGTTTGTTTTTGTTTTTTAAAAACCCCACACTCTTAGTCCTACCACGTCCTGTAGGTTTCCAGACTGATGTGAAAAATAACACAATTTCCCATATGTCTGATATACCCTGTACACAGTTATTGTTCAAAACTTTCCCAACATCACTTACACACCAGACATTTCACCCTGTGTGCTCTTCCATTACCATCTATACCCAGCATGATACAAATAATTTAAACACAAATTAATACACCACCTAGCCATCAGAAGTGAGCCTTTATAGCTTTCCTCTCATTTATTATTGAAGGACTGCAATGTTAAGCTCGATATTGATATTCCCATGTAACTCTCTCATTTATTTCTAGGTCAGGCTTCAGTGAATGTCTAGATTGTTTCTTTCCCCCTACTGTTGAGCAATTTGCGCAGTTTTTAAAAGCTTAGGATGCAGTGACTCATAATCTTTTCTTCTTTCTCAAGAATATTAAGTAGTACCTAGAAATGATTAGTACAACAGTCATACATTGATTTATTTCAGGAAAGGTGAAATTATAGTTCATAAACAAAACATGGTATGTGTTCAAATATTTCATGATTGTATGAGTATAAACATAGGGTACTTATGAGTGATTTAATGATAACCTGAAGGTTTTTAATCATCCTGTACAATGCAGTCACCTGTACTCTTCAAGTGACGATGTTATATGCAGCAGTTTGCAACTACATAATTGTGTGAATGTTGTGATTATAATTTTAATATAGTTTTTGAAATGTATTATGACAATCTCTAATAAAGGCTAAAATAGAGTTTCAAAGCCTGAGCTATAAACATTACTTTTCTATTGTTTTGTTGGGGTCCTCCAAATTATTTTTTTATTCTTTATCATTTTTTTAGAGTCCAGTCTTTATCCCTGGTCCAGTCTGCCCTCTTACTGTTCCTCATCCAAAATACCTCCTCAATTCCACTCCACCAAACCTCCCCACTCCCTGGGGATCTTCTCTCACTGAGGCCAGACCAGGCAGTCCTCTGCTGTATATGTGTCAGGGGCCTCATGTCAGCTGACGTATGCTGCCTGGTTGGTGGCTCAGTTTCTGAGAGATCTTGGGGGTCCAGGTTAGTTGAGACTGCTGGTCTTTCCATCGGGTAACCCTCCTCTTCAGCTTCTTCTAGCCTTTTTCTAATTCAGCCACAGGGATCCCTGACTTCAGTACATTGGTTGGTTGTAAATATCTGCATCTGACTCTTTCAGCTGCTTGTTGGGCATCTTGGAGAGCAGTCATGATAGGCATCTGTCTGTGAGCACACCATAGCATCAGCAATACTGTCAGGCCTTGAGGCCTCCTTCTTGAGCTGGATTCCAATTTGGGCCTGTCACTGGACCTCAGACTCTTCTCCATTTTTGTTCCTCCAATTCTTTCAAACAGGCACAATTCTGGTTCAGTGTTTTTGACTGTGAGATGGCAACACCATTCCTCCACATAACGCCCTGTCTTTCTACTGGAAGTGAGCTATACAAATTCTCTTTCCCCACTGCAGAGCATTTCATCTAAGGTCTCTCCCTTTGAGTTCTGAGATTCTCTCACCTCCCAGGTCTCTTGTACATTCTAGAGAGTCCCTCCACCTCATATCTCTCGAGGTTGGCTGTTTCCATTCCTTTTTTGTTACATTTATTTATTTAAATTTTATTCATTCATTATTTATTGTCCATGTGTTTATACATATATAAATATGTATGTTTAAGAGCAGGTACTGTGGCAATAAACAACTTTAGGGTAACTCAAATAAATTGATATTTCCCCAAACTAATGACTGCTATATCAACTTAGCTCACAGATTATTATATTTAAATGTGAAAAAATTATTTTTTTACCCAGATTCCTCCCTCCCTCTGCCTCTCGTAATTATTTACGAGGAGGATAAAGGGGTGCAGGATCAGCAATGGAGAGAGACAGGAGAGAATCCCAGAGATCCAGGAGAATGAATAGAAATACGTAGCAGCATGGTGTGGAGGTGGGAAGAAACTCTATAAAGTCTCAGACACCAGGGATGTGAGAGGCTTCAGGACCCAGTGGGGATGACTCTAGTTGAAATGTTCAACAATGAGGAGATGGAACCTAAAGAGACCACCTCCAGTAGATAGACATGGGGCCACTCACCCATCTTCACAATTCTTGGTCCAGAATCATTCCTGTCTAAAGGAAATACAGAAACAAAAACAGAGCAGGGGCTGAAGGAAAAACCATCCAGAGACCTGTCCAACTTGGGATCCATCCCATGTGCAAGCACAAAACTGTGGTATTATTACTGATGGCATGGCTGTCCTCTGAAAGGCTCTACCAGCAACTAAGAAAGATGTAGATACTTACGGCAAGCCATTGGACTGAAGTTGGGAACCTCTATGGAAGAGTTAGGGGAAGGATTGAAGGTGATGAAAGGGATTGCAACCCCACAGGGAGAAGAATAACAGTATCAATTAACCCAGAACAACAGTATCACCTAATCTAGACCCCTCAGAGTTCCCAGAGATTAAGTTACCAACCAAAGAGCATGCATGGGCTGGTCTGTGGCCTGCCCATGTAGCAGAGGACTGCCTTGTCTGGCTTCAGTGTGAAAGGACACACTTCTGTAGAAACTTCATGCCCCAGAGAAGGGGGATGTTAGTGGGGTGAAATGGGGGTAGGTAGATGAGTACCCTCCCAGAAGCAAAGGGAAGGATGGGATGAAGAACTCATGGAGAGGGGACCAGATATGGGACAACATTTGGAATGTAAAAAAAAATAAGTAGTCCAAAATATTTTTTATAACTAAGAATTTTTATTCTAAAATTATATGAGGAAATTAAATAATATTGATATCTATTACTATTATTATTATTATTTGCTAGCACTAAGATATGGAAGCACATATTCTCATCCTAGTAGTAGTTAGGAAATTGTGCCAATTTATTTTATTGTATTTTATTTTTTGCCAAGTGAACACAGAAAAATTACAAAAGGATTTATGAGACTGAGAGAGGCTCCAAAAGAGAAATACCTGATTTTGCTTATTAAAAAGAGCAAAGTCTATGAATTAATGTTGAGTATATGTGATTATTAAAACTTTTAATGCATAAATTAAAATAGAATATGTAATTACAACAATGCAATGACTTATACATAACCTTGAATACTTTTTATATTGTAGAAAATCCTAAGTTCTCTAGATCTGCTGTCTCATTTAATATTAATAATCTAGTGTAGAATATATCATTCATCAATCCAATTTTAAATTAAAAACCAAGGCCATATAAATTCAAAACTTTGAATATTTACAAAGACATTGAAATCAGTAAAATAGAATTTAAGTTTGTATAATCTGATCTTGGAGTCTGGACTTCTTACCATGTGCTGAGCTATAGTACTCAGATCATAAAAACTCCTGTTTTCCCATTTGAACCTGTTGAACTAAATTCACATGTGAAATCTTTTGTTGACCTTTACTAATAGCACTGTGTTAGTTAATTCTCTTGTTGTGACAGAACCACTTATATAAATAACTTAAAGGAAAGAACAATGCATTGTTCAGAGGATATAGTCAAACATGGTAGAGAAGGCATGATGAGTAAAACAAGTTGCTCTGCGGTAGAAGGAGCAAGAAGAGTCTTGTTTACAAGGTGCAAGAATACTCAAGCTGGACAATGAGGGAGGCTATATATCTCAAGATCTACCTAGCAGCACATCAATACCATGAGTTATACATTACTTTCCAAATTGTCTACAACCTCCAAAGTAGCACAAACTGGCAGGCAATTGCTAAGCATCTGAGCTTGCAGGGGACATTTCACATTAAAATCATAACCAACACCAAGAGCAGAAAATAACAAGAAAAACAATAAATGTATAATAAAAAGTATTAACAAGCTTCACATCTGTTGATTTGAAATAGACCAATAAAATTTACAAACGACAGGCAAGCATGAGAAAGAAAAGGGTGTCAATTTCTACCAAATTCTATATACAAATTATAATGATCTTTGTCATCTTCTCACAATTTTATGTTAACACTCAATGACTAGTGTGAAAGTATTCAAGTGACAATTTAGGAGATTTTGAGATTAATATTATTATAAGATATTCTTGGGCTTCTGGCCTTCTATCATGAGAGGGACACAAGGCACCACCACGTTAGATGTAAAGCGCAGTCCTCAAAACTGAATCTGCTGGCACCTTGATCTGGGATTTCTAGCCTTCATAGTACTGACGAATTAATATACAACTTCATGTTCACATTAAAGTAGGAGGCTTAGATAAGATACTCTCTATGTCTCAGCTACTTACCTCTCAGCCATGGTTTCAACACAAATTTATATCCAGAAAAACAGACATCAGAATTCATACAGCAACCCATTTGTGACAAAATGATACTGGAAATAATTGTCCAACTACAGCAGAAGTGCTGAGGATATTGTTTCATGAAAATTGAAGCTGCTAAAATACATGTAAAATTATAGATGAATTTTATAGAAGCTAGATACAAAAAAACACAAAAGACACACAATTCCCTTTACATTTTTAAAATAAGAAGGCTATGGGATGTTATGAGTATTTTGCCTTGGCACATACAAACACCAGATAAAGAAACAATCAACATATGATAGGCAAGCACTAACCTATGACATTATATTCTTTGTATTTTCAAATTATTTTTTGTAATTCTTCCCGATGAGTTCATAGTGATAACTTATGAACTTACTTTGAAATGCTAGTAAGATACTAATTTGACCCTTGTAGATTATTACATGGATGTATTTACTTTATGATAATTCAGCAGACATTTCACTGCTGGGGTGGTCCTAGGGTATTTTCTTCAAGACACATTTAAAATTTAAATGTATCAGAGCCGAAACTACCTTCTTTTTTATTTATTCTTTAATCTTTTTTTTTTTACAGTCTAGACTTTAATCCCACGCCGGGTTCACCCTCAGACTGTTTCACACCCCACACCTCCTCTTCTTACTGGTCCTTACTCTATGTCTTGATTGTTTCTTTCCTCAGCCACTTTTGATTTCACCAACAAAAGTATCTGGGAGTCATCTACTTATTGCTCTTTCTCCTACCTTTCCATTTATTAGTTTTCATCACCTCTTCCTTAGAAAACAGAAATGCCAATTTCCTAACTTGTCCCAATGCATTACAGTTTTGCAATTTTCATGCTTTTCTATAATATAGCTGAAATTTATTTACAAGAGCACAACTACAGAGATGGACACAGATCTTCCCCAGTAAACCTCTTATTTTTTACTCAATTTCTTTCTATGCAAATGTCTATTGATAATAATGTAAATCAGAAAATGATATAATAGTCATGTTCCTGCTTATCTTACCACTGTCAACCTGCCCCTCCATTCAACATTTATCGCTTTTTCTGCTTGCAGTATTTCTTCAACCATACTACATAATCTATCACCCCTAATATATTCTGAGTCTTTCTTCAAGATGCTATAATTTCTAAAATGAGAATATAAAGCTTGTAGAAATAAAATATTGGACCATAATATTGTGGAATGATGATGTTAAAGATGTTGTCCTTAAGTCCTACTCCATTATCCTTTTCTTTGTGTATGATTTGTAGTTTAATGTTACTACTAACAAAGAATATGGATAGTCTATTCCTCATTTTGAAACCAAATTCTTCTGCAAACTTGTTGTATTTTTTCAGTTTCTAGAATATTGTTGTATATCTACATTAGAATATTTAAAAACTATAACTTTCTCTAGCAATCAATGTGATGGTTAAAAGATGGTTGTATGTTCTTGAGCACTAGAATGCATGGTATTATATATAAAGGAACAGACTGGCTTGTAGATTCAAATTTATTGCATATTCCATAGTTTTAAGTGACATGTGAAAAAATACAGAAAAGTGAAGTGTGTGGGTGGAGGACAAAGAACAATAAATTATGAGATGGGAAAATATAAAGTAAAACTATAGTTTTTAAGGTTCACTAAATAATTTGTTCTTTAGTTTTATTGCCACGACAAGCTATTAAACAGTTTTATTTTTAATCATTAGAAAATCTTTAAGACATACTTAGTGTGGAACAGAGTAGGTAGGAACTAATATTTACTCCTGAATGAAAAACAGCTCTCAGTTCAAAAGGACTACAAGAGGGTTCTTTTTGAAGCCACATATGACTAACATTGGCCTAAAATGTAAATTATGATTAATTTTTTCCAATTAAATAAACATTTCAAAAAATAACCATTTCATAAAATGTTCATAGTCAAAGAGCAAGTGACCATCATATGTATAGACAGACACGTCAAACACATTGGTGGAAGTATCAAGTAGGCAGGACCAAGCAAGAACAGGGACATCTAGTATAGGTAGCAGAACTCTAATGTGTTTCTCAACTTTTGGTTTATATCAGGGATCTGTTAATATATCTCAAAATTTTTTACAGTGGTAATTAAACGGATGTTGCATTAGACACACAGGCAAGAAATTTACTCTAAAATGTGGCACAGATAGCCAGTCCAAGATGATTTGGCTTCGGATCTGCCACATTCTAACAATTCATGTTCAGGAAGCTCTAATCAGTATATCAGCCATGTTGAGTCCTTGACAAAGGTACAGTAATTTTCTGGTAACTTCAGCTTAAATACTATAAAAGAAGTTAAATATACAGATGAACAAAACATTTCTGAAATGATGCATGAATTGGTATCTGAGAAAAAGAAGTTCAGATTTGGCATGGTACTTTTTTCACTCCAGTGCAATATTAGTTTTTTTTTTTCAAATGGGCAAAACATTTCCAGAAGACATAAATTTTATTATCAAAGATACTTTCATCTTCAAGTGTATCCTAGTGTAAAAGTTACAGATTAAATGCATTCATGCTATGGTAAGTAGTGCATAAAGTAAATGTCTATGGCAGATTCACTGGAAGTATTCATTTCCTCTGTCCTCATACTACTGTTGTTTTCCATATTGTTGAAATTCATACCATAGTTAAAAAATGAACAGAACTTCAGCTTTCCATTTAAACTTCTGTTATTCTGCCATGAGTCATAAAAGTTTACATGTGAAGGGACTAGCTCTCAATGTATGATTCTATGGGGCATTGATAGGACCTTTACAATGCAGTGGATGGAAGGTAATCATTGCAGGTTGACCTTTGAAGTAGACACTGAAACTCCAGATCCTCCTCTTTCTTTGATTTTCAGGGGTCCATGAGGTGAGCAGTGTAGCTCTTTGCCTCTCTGTCCTGCTATTCTGTAGTCACAAAAAGGTTGGGGCCAAGTGAACATGGACTTGAAACTCTAAAACTGTGAAGCGTTATGTCACAATAACCCAGAACTGTGTAATGCATTGTTAGGTATACCTTGTGTGTAGTGTCATGCCCTCTCCTTCAGCTTCTACTTCTTTGCTGAAAATATGTACAACTTGAGTTTTAAATACA
Source organism: Grammomys surdaster (assembly GCF_004785775.1). Classification (NCBI taxonomy): domain Eukaryota; kingdom Metazoa; phylum Chordata; class Mammalia; order Rodentia; family Muridae; genus Grammomys; species Grammomys surdaster. The sequence goes on from NW_021604681.1 coordinate 1,041,282, forward strand.
GAGTGAGGTTGAGAGCTGTGTTATAAAATTTAAACTGATAGATCCCACTGTGTATCTGCCAAGTAATTATAAAATAATAAAGTATAACTGTTTTATAACCATTACTACTATTATATGGAAATGTAGTGAAAAGACAAATTAATGTCAATAGAAGTTCCATACTAGATATTAGATGACTGTCAGCTTGTTCCTCTATAAAAGTAACTTTTTTATTTCAAACATTTTAATAAGTCGCAGCTTCTTGACTATTACTCTCTACTATTTAGGCTATCGTCAGCTCCTTGCCTGCAGGTCCATGCAAGAGGAGAGAGGTCATGGTCTTGGTCCTGCCAGGTCTCTCTCCTGAACTGAACAGGATGGCGAGTGTCAATGGCCCAAAAGAAACACATCAGGCCAGGAGTCTTGTTGAAGCAGGAACTCAACTTTATTGTATCAGCATCCTGCTTATATAAACTCAGAGCAAAGGGAGAGGTTTTTTTTTTTTTTTTTGATGGAGTGAGATGATTTAGGAGGTGGGAAAGGTGATGGAAGGTATGGGGTGACTGATAGAGCCAATGGCAAAGCTTTACATCACAACAGTGGAGCAGAGTCAGGGTCAAACAGGTCTTGCTGAGTCACCCCATACAGAAATGATTGAGATAGATCTCAAAACTTGAGCCAGGCTTAGGCTCTCCCACAAGGCTGCAGAAACTCAGCCAGGCTCAGGTTTGTCCTCAAGGCCGAATCCAGGGCCAAAATGAGGCCCAACAGGCTTTAACTACCATAAAACCTAGGCTTTTCCAAATACCCAGGAATGAAAAGATGACTATGGACCAGGGAGGATAGCTGTATACTGTCCCTTGAAGAGTCAGAAAAGTTTGTGTGTGTGTGTGTGTGTGTGTGTGTGTGTGTATTTTGTGGATGCATGGGTGTGTGTATATACAGAGGACAGAGGAAGATGTCTGGTGACTTCTCTGTCATTTTTCATCTTATTGCCTTGAAATTGGGTCTCTGACAGAACAGGGAGCACATTCTTTCAGCTAAGATGGCTAGCTAGAAAATTCTAAGAAACTGCCTATCTTTGTTTACCAACTATGGGATTATAGGTGTGCACAGCCATGCCTGATTTTTTCATCTGGATACTAGAGATTCAAAGATAGGTCCACATTTTTGTGAATTGAGTATTCTTACCTACTGAGCCATCTCCTTAGCTGCTTGAAAAGTTTTTCTCAGTGATTCTTTTCAATATGTTTCTGATTGGCAGCATTTCATCATCAATTTGAAAGGTATAACATCAGCATACTGTTATAACACAAGACAGGAAAGGCTTTCTGTGGAATTGGTAGATGAAATGTGCTAAAAGTGGTGAGACCAAAGTTTTTCTCATCATTTTCTTTCTTCATCTGGAGATTACTTTGAAGTATAGGTCTCATGTAGAGGTATACATACATACAAACAAACATAAACGTGTGTGTGTGTGTGTGTGTGTGTGTGTGTGTGTACACAAGTAGGAAAGCTTTTCTGTGGCCAGCTTCAAATTCAATCTGTTGACATCACCATTCGCTGGAAGTGGCCTCTGATTGTCTTTATTTATAAACTCAATAGCGAAGGCTGATACAACATAATTGATCATATTTTTCCCAGAAATTGTCTAGAGATCCTCATCTATTCTTTTTCAGATGGTATAAATAATTCTTTGTCTCCCTGGAAGATGTCTTCATCTTCTACTTAGCCAGTGGTTCTACTTAAATTTGTACAATTTATATTCAAGGTCACATTACCATTTTAACTAAGATGACATTGAGATATATAAAACTACATTAACCTAGGACATTATGCTTGGCTATTGACTCCTCAGAACTCAAGAGACTCATTACAACACAGGTGGTTGAAGTTACAACATTTTCAGAGGGGATTTAAGCTCAATTCATGAAGTCACAGAGATGTGGGTTTTGTGAATCAGCCCTGGGGCCAGTCTTAAGAACAGATGGTATTGGCTAAGCAACTGAAACAGCCCTGGATGTGTAGCTGCTCTGCCATTATATCACATGTGATAGCCTGTGAGCAGAGTATTATGGAGAAAATGTGTTCATAGGGCCTGAATAACAGCTGAAGTTCATTTAAACTCTGAAATGACCAAACTCATTTACCAGCCCCAGGGTGCCAATCCAACAACTGGTACAGGTTGTAGTAATCTTCACTTCCAGGAAATATGTTCTCAAAGTAAATCTTGTATAACACTGTGTCAGTGTTTCCAGTTGAATTACAAGGATTTCTTTTTAAACAGTGTATCTTAATAATTGTGTTTTATAAGGGAGAGGGAGCAGGTATACCACTGCTGTATTAAGGTTAGAAACACTAATGAGTATATAAAGTATAAATCCATGTTCCTGTTCCTTCAAATGTTTTGAGTGATAGGAATGTCTGGTGTTAGACTTCATCTGTTCCCTTCAAGCTTTTAGGGAGGGCAGAGGACTTAGAACCTGAACCAATCACCAATGACCAATAAATTCATCAATTATACTCGGGTCACAGAATCTCCTTAGAAACTCTAAAAATCCAAAGCTATAAGGTTCATATAGTGTTTGCTTTGGTGAATACATGGTATGTTAGCATACTTGGAGAGAACATAGGATCTCTGTGCCTTTCCCCCATACCTTGCCCTACTCAACTCTTAATATTGGCTGTACTCTTTGTTATAATCAAGTCATAGTAAAGTACATGTGTGACCTACATATGAGACATCTTATACTAGCAATTCTCAACCTGTGGATCTGGACCCTTATAGCAAAAGCTTCACCAAAAATACTTACATTATTGTTCATAATGTACCAATAACAAAATCTCAATTATAAAGTAGCATTGAAAATAATTTTATGGTTGGGGTCACAATGACATGAAGAACTGTATTAAAGAGTCACAGCATTGGAAATGTTGAGAATCACTGTCTTATAGAGAATTACTGAACAAAAAGATGACATGACAAGATACAGAGAGATTACACATGTATTGGGGTCTGTATGGTCTCTGCCCTCTTATTATAAAATCACTTTATTCCAATCACAGGTTGGTCTACCCTCGTGAAATTGTCTATCCCCATCACTTTACAAAACTCTAGCCCCTAAAGTACGTACTAAATACTTATGCTACTAAGTGTTATGGTAAAAGCAAATTTTCTTTCTCTTGGTACCTCATAATGGGTCAGATTTTTACTTTGATCATTTGGGCATTATGAAGCTCTCAGTTCTTTTGAATAGGAAATAGCAGAAATTAAAAGATAGCTTGAGAAGAATAGCCTAGCAGGAGAAAGAAGTGGTGCTGAGAAAGAGACAGTCTAGAGGCAGAAAATTCTATTAGATACTGTGGATGATATTTGAAAAGTGATGGATCGGGTCACTGTTGTAGGTCACAGCATTTGGATCTGGGTGATAATGATGTTTACCCTTCTCAGCCAGTAGTGTACAGAGGATATTCCAGTACTGTGAAAGCTAGTCACATGGGATAAAGCTTCTTTGTATGGACCATCTCAACTTCTCTGAGTTCCATGATATAATTGTTGTAACCAACTTTTTTGGTTTGTTTGTTTGTTTGTGGGGACAGATTTAAGTCCCACTTAATGAGATGGGTCCCTAATCTAAAACTGATAAACTGATAGAGAACCTCATATGACACATATCATGGACCTAGGGGAAAACCTATTATTCTGTTAAAGGACCATAGTAATAAAAGGACTTCTAATGAGATACTGCTATACCCATATAACAGTGCCTCATAAAACTATCACCAGAGAAGCTTCTGCTTGCAGTAGATGGGAATTACTATATAGACCTGAAAGTGAACAATGTACAGAGAGTGAGAGAATTTGGAACATTCAGGAGTAAATCATCACATCATTCCCTCGAGTCTCCAGCATTTATGTAGATGGACAAGGCAGAATGTTTGCAAGAGCCAGATGGATGGCATCTTGGAATGGATGACACCGAGGAAACAGAGTCTTCCTGACACAATAGGAATGACACCCACATGAACTCACAACCTGGGGCACCATGCACAGGTTCTATAGAGGTCAAGACAGAGAGAGTTCAAACACAAAGAGGGGAAAGTGGATATGGGTTTCACCCCCAACCAAGAATTCATCTTCTATTGATACCAAATGACCAAAGAAAATGTGTTTTCTCCAATGGAGTATTGGTGGATATATCAACCACTCTTTAGGGATGTCTCTATTCCCAGGAGTGGTTGGTCAAATAAAATTAACTCAATGGAATTTTTGTAGATATTTGGAAATTTGGCTTCATTTTACACATTTACCTTATTGGTCTTCAGCCTGTTTCTTTTGATTTTCGTTTTATGGGATTTTTTGTTTCTTTCTTTTTCAATGTTGTTTTCCTTTGAGAGAGAGAGAGAGACAGTCAGACAGACAGACAGAGAGAGAGACAGACAGACAGAGAGAGAGACAGAGAGAGAGACAGAGGGAGGGAGAGAGAGAGAGAGAGAGAGAGAGAGAGAGAGAGAGAGAGAGAGACTGTGTGTGGGAAAATGAAAATACAAAGTTGGATGGCTAGTAAGTTGGGAAGAATCCAGGAGGAGGAGAAAACATGATCACAATATATTGCATGAAAATATGTAATTAAAAAGTCATAATCAAACTAGACTATATATAATTGAAGATGATCAGAAGCATTTATTTGTCATCTCCTTAAACAAATTGCATTTCTAAAAAGATGTGTTCCCAGCAACTCTATTTTGACTTCAGAATTATTTAATTCTTGTTATAAATAACTGTGGTCAAGGATAATTGTTTCAGAATAGCTTATATTATCCTTATGGATTTTGGCTTTAAACACACTATGTTTAAGACTGTTTAGGCTCAGGCTCGACAAAACTCAAGCATGCAAAGTATAGGTGGGTGCAAAGTCACAATCCTAGCCAAGGAACTGCTGTTGATAGCTGCTAGAAGGAGATTCAGGTATCTTCAACAGTGTGTCATGTAGTTGACAGAGAACATCCAGTGAAGGCTACATATTTAAGAGTTTCATTTTTCAGCACAAACTGTACATGATGGTTTACCAACAAGGAGAGGATGAAGAGGAGGAAAAAGAGGAGGAGGAAGCACAAAGGTGGGGTGTAGAAAAAGGGGGTATGATTAGAATACCCCATTTTCAAGACAAAGTCCTACTTCTATTCATATTACTCTAGATATCTCTTCTTTTCCTGGCAGTCACACACTAGACCTATACTTGGCAAGTTTGTTCTCAGATGCTATATCATGACTATATCTACTTTTTAATCAATTTCTTGCTTCCTGCTATACATTTTCCCACAGTGATATTTAAATTCCCTAGATCTGTCTCTTAATCTTTGAATGTATTCCCATTGTGATTCTCTCTAATTGTTTGTATCCATTAAAGTAATTATCAAATGACCCATTTTCTCACAGCCTATTATTGCATCTGTGCTCCCTGAACATTTACCTACTGAAACTTAACATTTATTGTGATAGGATAAGGATGTGCGCTTTGGGAAAATGACCAAATCATAAAACTCCTCCCTCATCAAAAGGATTAGTTTCCTTATGAATGAGATTACTCACCCATTCTAAGATCTGGAACCACCGTGCTAATGTCCTCTGAAATAAGAAGATGCAGCAACAGTGTGTTATTCTTGAAGTAGACAGTGAGACTATCAAATCCTGAATTTTTTCAGATACTCTAGCTTTCAGAAGTATGAACATTGATTTTCTTTGTTCATAGTGTATTTGATCTAAGGCATTTTGCTATAGCCAGTGGAATGTACTTAAACATGAGATCAATTTAAAAAGTAAGTGTGACCTAGGTATTACTGATTGCTTGTAAAATAAGATATAATTCAGATTTTAAAATATGATTTAGCCAATCCTGTGGATTTGAAATTTCTGCACCATGTCTGAAGAATTTTCTCCCAAGAGTGTGTATTTATACACAGTTCAATACTCCAACATTTATTTATTCTTTTGTCTAGAAATGTATTTTACTGCTGACATTGAATCTATATTGGATATAGTTTTCTCTAAATAGTTCAGCTACTTTTTTTCTCAAATTCAATTATCATATTTGATTATAATATATTCCCCAAAGATGAAAACTTTATATCTAAAGAAGAAATCAATACTACATAAAAATAAACAAGAGAGAATTAAGGGCCTTTCCGTAAATAGGGAATAAAAAACAAGTCTCTTTGAAAACTAATGTGGACTATAAAACAATCGAAAGAGTTAGAATCAGAATACATTGGAGCTATGAATATTTCCATGTAGGTTAAAAATATGCATGAAGGACAGGGAAAGTTTGGTGCTGGAATATTTGCACAGCATGTGTGCAGCTCTTTATTCCATTTCCACTATTTGAAGAAAACAATATAAAGTACATCATTATATACATGAATATTCATATTTTTTTCTATCCTTGTTGCTTTCATATCAGCATTTAAGCCCTGTCAGGACTTTCCACAAAGAAAATGATCACTGGTTTAGATGTCAATTTGAAACAATCTAAATTAACCTGAGCAAGGAATCTCAATGAGAATTTGTCTAGTGTGCTGTTTTGTAGGATTGGCTGTAAAGACTTTTCTTCATTGGATAAATTGGGTGGGCACTATTTTGGACTAGGCATTTATGAGTGTTTGCAAAAAAAAAAAAGATACAATTCCTACCAAAAATAATCTTCCATGTTTTTATGGTTTTTCATTTCAAAATAATTGTTTCAATTTAAACTTTTATGAGAACTTCATAAATCACTCCTACTCCTTCTTTTTCCAGTCCAACTCCCCACATTCACTATTTCATAGTCTGGATCCTCGGTGGAGTGACAAGGAGCCAGATGAGCACTGGCATACATGGAAGCATTTGTTCTCTCTCTGGATATAACTATCTCCTTCAAGTTCTCATTTTGGCTTCTCTGAAATTATAGAATAAAACTTGGAATAGTGAAGTAAAATAAACGCTCTTCCCTACATTGTTTTTGACCCACAGTAACATAAAGAGAAACTAGAAGAGAGATGATATAATAAAATCATGGTTTTAAAAGCAAGAAATACACCTTGGTAACAAATTTGGTTTAAACCTAAGTAAATTAATCACGATTATTTAAAACGAGCTCATTCCCACACTTTGTACAGTTTGCCCAAACGACTCCATCTTGAAATAAGTTGTCATTCTCCTAAAATTTTGTAGATATTTTGCATTCTAATATAAATGACAAGCATTTGTATACACGTTTTGTCCTTTGAATAAAAAGTATACAACTTAAGGAAGAGATTATATCTCATCTTCAGATTTTCAGTATTTATTAACTGTCTCATGTATCAAACAGATTATAAATACTCCTCTCTTGAACCTATTAATTTCTGTTAGATTATAGGGGAGGAACAGTTACTCTCTTAAGTTTTATGTACAATATTAAACCCACCAGCCTCTGGTGAACTAGGTCTAAACATGTGGCTACAGAGATGATCCTGGATAAAAATAGTGGGTCATGAAAGAAGATAAAAAGTCATGAATATGAATATGGAGGGGATTTGTAGGAAGAAGAGAGATGGCAAAGGTGACAGTGGAAAGACAGACTGAGTGTCAAAGTAAACATATATATATATGAAATATCAAACAACAAATTTTATCAATTAAAAAAGACAAACCAAAAAGCATAGTCATGTTTAAAATAGAAGTCATTCTTTTACCACTTATTTCTGAGCTCCAGAAATGTTTATTAAAAAGCCAGATTGTGTAAGGTATGCTTCTAGTAGAAGGCATACAGTGATTAACAAGAGGTATGGGCTTTACTCTCAAGGAGTTCATATATAAAAGACAAAGAGCAACAGGGAAATATACAAGAAAAAGTTTATTAATAGCTGTCAATGACTAGAAACTACAAAATTCATTTACTATTCTACTTTAAAAGCTATTGTGAACTGCAATTAATGGTATAGCATTAATTCTAGCTACTTTAGGTTTTGAAAAAGTGTGATATCTCTGTATTTCTCTGTCTGTCTGTCTCTTCTATGTTTCTCTCTCTCTCTCTCTCTCTCTCTCTCTCTCTCTCTCTCTCTCTCTCTCTCTCTCTCTCTTTCTCTCTCCTTTATTCCTTCCCCTCTTGCTCTACTCCCTTTCCCATTCCTTCTTTTCTTTTCTTACTGAGGAGTTGGAAATCATTCTGAAATACATGGTGGGATTCTCTTTACAAAACAGACCAAAAACCTATTGTGGCACTCAACTTTTATAAATGAAATCCTAAAAGAATCATGTGCTAAGTAAGGGTCCTCCATCAACTAAAAAATAAATTGTTTCTTCAGACATTTGGCTGTTACTTAAATAAAAGAGCAAGTGGTATATTATTAAGCAACAACTATGCGCTAAACATTGTTCTGGGAACTTGGCACTATATACAAGGCTAAGCTCCTATGTCTGTCCTGAACATTAAAAATAAAATAAATAATACAATAGAAAGCGCAGAAGGAGACTAGAAAAAATAACACCTGGATAACTCATAGATCACATAGAGCAGGGAATTTTGAATGGAAATAGGTATTTATCAGAAAAGGCTATTTCACTTGAAAAGAAACAATGCCCAACAAAGAAGTTTTTAATTACATGTAATTACTCTGTAGGGTAAGCAATAGAAGTATAGGAAGAATTCAATATTAAATTGTGAAGATCTTCAATCAGTTAGGGCACTTATTTTTTTGTGAAATTAAAAAAAGTCTTTGCAGAAGTGCTGATTCATTACACAACATTATGTATTAACTCACAAATGTATTTGGTAGTATTTAGGATAAGACAATCTTCAACAAATTGTGCCTTCCCTATTTTGCGAACTGAATGTTTTGTTTCTGAATATCAACATTATGTAGAAGAGTAATGGGCTTATTAAGTATCAGTTCCATACATTACTATTCATCTCTAACACAAAATCAAGGGAAAGTAATTTGACAACTCTTCCATTTTTGGTAACCCATGTAAGAGATCTTATGGTGCTTGTATTTCAAATAATATTATTGAATTCATTACTGAATTATCTGAAATTGTAGTATAAGTTATTGCTGTTCTGTGCATAAAATATCATTTGATCATTTGCCTAATGGCCTTCAATTGTATATAAGTACTTTATAAACCCACAAGGAAGAAGCCTGTTTCCTCTGGGAAGTTTTCAATGATACTTGAAATTAAGGGAGTTTTGCAGCTTATTTTAGAATGATGGGCATGAGCAAAATAGCATCATGGGTTCTATTTTGTTCCTCTTGAAATCTCTAATGTTTGTGCTATCACTGTGTTACTGAGAGGCAAAGGAACAGCTACTGAGTATTGTATAAGTTAAGTTTTCTCTTAGAGCAAGAGATTAAATTAAATTTAAAAACATTTACTCTACCAAGGAAAATTCACTATAGTTTTAAAATAAAGGAATATATGGGACATTTTCCCCTCGTTCTTCCAGATTGAAAAAAAAAAAAACCAAACACAGAGAGGAAGAGTGAATACTTTAAAATCATAGTCAACTAATATTGATTCCAGTGCTTGTCCAGGTCATTCAAACTTCTCTTTGTATATACAAGTAGCTCAGATTATAGAAAGGTATTTTACTAAAGCACTAGAAATTAATCAAGCTCTCTGATATACTATGCCCTAGACAAGTTTCATTATGAAAAGATGTTCTGCTGTGGATTGCAGTTTCAAAAGCAGATGTTGCTAAAAGCATCCAGGCCAATTACAAAAACAACAAAATTAAGTTTGTCATAAATTCATTCTCAAGAAAATAAGCAATATTCTTCCCACACGAAATAAACCACAGCCTATAAGAATGTTTTATGCAACTGACTGAAACTTAACAAAATGGGAATGAGCACCCTTAATTGGATAAAAACCAAATTGACAAGCCTGTGTATGTAGACCCAAGTATCTGTAATGACCATCAGAGGTGATTTAGATAATCACAACTCTGAAATGAAGCTCCTGATTATTTCGAGTAGGGAATTAGGCTATGCGATAGATGCAGCAGCTGTGACAGGTAATAAAAGAGAATTTCCAATAAAAAGGCACAGCACTGCATAATAATGTCCCAAGAAGGAATATAAAGTGAAGATTCATTAGAATTTGAACTTATAGTTAGCAAAGATAGTTCTATAGAAATAGAAATAGGAAAAATCCCCACCACCCCCCAAATTAACCAGAGATACGCATACACCCAAGAGTTTTTGGTTTGTTTTACCTATTTTCTGATGTGTAACTCTAAGAAATCTTCATGCTTGATTTCTGTGGTTCTCTAAAGTTTATTTTTCTGTACCAATACACAGGAAGAAAAAAAATACAACCAATTTCCTCCCAATACTACTCTCCTTTGAGGTTCCTAATTCCTAGCAAATTAATTGATATGACAAATGGAAGGCAATAAATAAAATGTTTTAAAAATATGTAAGATCTCTATCTTACAGATTTCTTTTTTCCTTACTGGAAATTCTCTTTATTTGCATTTCAAATGTTATGCCCCTTTCCAGGTCTTCTCTCCAGAACCCCCCTATCCCATTCTCCCTCTCCTTGCCTCTATGAGGGTGCTCCCCCACAATGAGAACAGTGAGTACCCTGCCGAAAGATAACTGGACAATAGTCCAAATGATATAATTTGTTTTCCAAAGTCCATGATGTCATATCAAACTTATAAAGCCACCTTAGTCATTTTTTCTTATGCCTAGAAAAGAAAGTTTAAAAACCTCATCAAATTTGATATTTAAAAAGAAAAGGGTATGTGCAGAGACATGTTAGATATTTATTTTCTTATTAAATAGTTTGCATGCTGATTGTATTTCACAAAACATTTTTTCAACTATTATGGCTAAGGAAATTATTTTAAGGAAAATTCTACCTGTCACAACTCCTAAAATAAACAATAACACGTTGTATCAACCAGAAACTTAAAGAAGGAAAATAATTGTGTTAATTTTTTATTGCTGGAACCAAATAACTACATCTACAAGAGCTTAAGGCAATACAAATTTTTTCTTTACTCACAATTCAGCAAATAAAAAGTCTAGATGTCTAACAATGCTATGATCAAAGAACCTATAAGCCAGTTTTCCTTAACTGAAGTCCCTTAGGGGAAAGTGCTCTTTCATGGTCATTGTTTCTGTTGATAGGTGTTCATACCACATAACCAAAAGTCCAGGCTACCTCTATTATAGTGATGGGCATTTATCTAAAGGCCTTGCTTATACCAGGCAAGTACTTTCACAGTGACACCCTGAACCCTTCTTGACAACACACTTGAGATTTGATCTTGAAAATTTGCCCATCTATGATGCTTTTCCACTGTACCATCAGTGATAGGAGTAGTTCTTATCAAGATTCAAACTTATTTGATTTCTCCTTCTGTCTCATCTTCCTTATGCTAAGTTTGAGAAAATTTTGACTAAATTAGGTACAATAAGGTGACCTAATTTTGACCAGAAAATTCCCCCTTTTAACATAGTATACCTGTAACTACATTTATAAATTCTTCTTTTCCAAGTAAAATAACATTAACAGATTCTGAGATTAGATTGGATAGATGAGAATGAATAGTTTGGGTTACCATAATAACAGACCCAAGAGCAGAGATCTAGAAAATGATGCAACTACTTTACACATTTCTTCACTATACAATTGGTCAATGCATTTCCAGCAACATAACAACTGATTGATTAATGAGATTCTTATTTAGATCTTAAATATTCCCTAAAGGCCATGTACTTGGGCCCAGTATCACATGACTGCAACATTTTAGGAACACTAGAATGTGTGGCATAGTGGGAGACCTTCAGGTTTTTCAGAAAGTGACTTTGACACTATGTATGGAAACTTGATATTTCTACTCTCTTTGTTCATGGCCTATGATAGAAGTGGTTTTCTTTGGCTATTAAAAACTACATCCAAAAAGGTTCTTTTTCTATAGGCACAAGTTTCCAAGTAAAACAGCAATTTGTTCCCATTGTTTTTTATATTCAAGGATATTAATACAAGACAACATTAATAAATTATGGCCAGTTTATAACAGAAATTTCAAATTAGTTAAGGAAACTAGAGGAGGTATGGAATGAGGAACAATCAGAGGATAGATGACAGGGGGGCAGGAATAAAATATGGAGTATAAAAAATTGTATAAAAATAAAACACTGAACATCTGAAAGGAACAGAAACTAAAATGTGCCGTGACTCCTGTAAACTAAGCTAGTCAAGAGAGTGTCCCATACGTGTTGTATATTATGAAAAAAAAGTAACAATCATAAAAATCCATGAAGTCAAAAGAGAATTATTTACTTTCATGTCTATTTCCATTAACTCATTAACTATAAATATTAAATTTAATAGGACTAACTCTGTACATTGATCATATCCAACTACTCTTCATTCACCCTTGCCCACCATACCATGACTGCCAGCTTCCAGTAGTCACTAAGTAATGACATTATAAAGCACACAAATAGCAGTGGAGATATTGTTATACCCAGTGTACGCAAAACTCTGGGTTTGATATGCCTTAAACACACACAAATATTGTATTAAGATAATCTATATAGATTATATAATAGAATCTATAATTTACAACAGTAATTATAGATTATTAAAATTAGTTTAGTTATTATAATTTCTAATGTCTTTGAAGTGATTTATAGTGATGAGTGACTTTAAATCACATTGCAGTAAATAAATACACTATGCCAAACATCACATGAATAATTATCTGTGATGCCAATCTTTGTCAACTTGATATAATATTGAATCACTTGGGAAGAGAGTTTCAGTGAGAAGTTGTCTAGATTGTGGTGACATGTAGGCCTATCTGTTGGGATTGTCTTAAGTTAATTGATTTGGGAAAATTCAGTCTAGTATCGGCAGAACCATTCTTGAGGGAGAAGGTAAGGAACTGCATACTAGAGGGGAAATCAAGTTGAGTATAAGCAAACAAGTCAGCATGCTTGTATTTACTTCTGTTCTTGGCTGTGAGTATAACCAGATCCTTCAAGTTCTTCTTTCTGTGAGTTTCCTGCTATAATGAACTATATTCTCAACTGAAAAATCCCCTTTCTCCTGTAAGTTGTGTTGTGTTAGCCAGAGCCAGACTGACTCCATGACAGGCTGCAAACTGGCAATTCAGGAGACTAGGCCTGAGTTATGTTTACCAGAACTAAAAAAAGTCCAAAACAAGTCAATTCCAGGATAAACCACCCCTCACAGGCATCCAATCAGGAGCTGCCAGAGGCTTCCCTGTCACTTAGCCTGAGCCAAGGATAGTTGATCAGCAATGATTCTTGAAAGTCCCTAAAACTCCCCCAAAACCCTAGCCAATCCTGAAGACATCCAAACACCTGGAAACAGAGCCAACTAGTCTAGGTAAAGATTATCTATTCCTCCCTGTAAGTCCCCTAACAGGCTTTAAAAGGGGAGCTTGTAAGATCACTCAGCTTTTCCATTTTGATGGATGAATATCCTTACATTCTGGTCAATTCTGCAGAATAAATACCTTTTGCTTTTGCATACTATCTGAGTCCAGGTTATTGTCTTAGTTAAGATTTTACTGCTGTGGCACCATGACCAGGGAAATTCTTCTAAGGACAACATTTAATTGGGTCTGATTTACAGGTTCAGAGGTTCAATTCATTTTCATCAAGGTGGGATCACGGCAGCATCCAGGCAAGCATGGTGCAGGAAGAGCTGAGAGTTCTACATTTTTATCTGAAGCATGATAGCAGAATACTTGCTTCAAGACAGCTAGAATAAAGGTCTTAAAACTCACATTTACAGTGATACACCTACTCCAACAAGGCCACACCTACTCCAACAGGGCCACAACTTTTAATAGTGCCACTTGCTTGGCCGACAATATAAAAACCATAATATTCCACTCCCTGGTCCCCATAGGCTTGTTCAAACATGAGTGTATGGGGCCATACCTAAACATTGCATAATGCAAAATACATTTAGTCCAACTTCCAAAGTCCTCATAATCACACCAATCGAAACAATGTTAAAAGTCTAAAGTTGAAAGTCTCTTCTGAGATTCATCCAGTCATTTAACTACATCCAATCATGTAATCCCCAAAGCAAGGCAGGAAACCAGCTGGCCAAATTCCAAACTCTGCAACCGAGTGCCTAATGATGTCAAAGCAGTTTTGGTATCTCCAATTCCTTTTTCATCTTTGTTTACTGTAACAGTTTTCTTTCTCCTGGGATGGTTCCACTCCCTGTTAGCAGCTTTTCTCAGCAGATAGCCCATGGCTCTGGTATCTCGAACATCTTGGGGTCTCCAAGGCAATTTCAATGTTACAGCTTCTTGTTTCAGTGTCTGGGATCTACACATGAACTTCTTGGCTCCTACAAAGGGCTGGCATGACTTCTCTATCTCTGCCCTCTGTAGCACTCTAAGCTCAGCTTTATCCTCCTTATGGCTGCTGCTGTTCTTGGTGATCATCCCATGGTACTGGCATCTACAATTTACTGGAGTCTTCCACTGCAACTAGACTTCACCAATAACCTCCCATAGGCTCTCTTCATGGTTCCAAGCCTCAAATCCTTTGCATGAATCCTTCAGTCCTGGGCTGTCAACTGCAAATGTTTCTATACCTTCACCAATGGCCTTCCACGGCCTCTCACAGTGACGAGCCTCAAGTGTTCTTCATGACTCCTTCATGCTTTCAAAACCAGTACCACCTGAGTGACTCTTACACATTACCAAGTATAACTGCAGCAGGAGGTACAAACTTGGCTATTTCTGGAATACAGCTTCTTTGTGTTCTCAAAGTCTCCAAGTATACTTTCTTCCAAAAAAATATGGTCAAACCTTTCACAGCAATAATCCAGCCCCTGGCACCAACTTCTGTCTTAGGGTTTTACTGCTATGAACAGACCATTACCAAGCCAAGTCTTATTTATAAAGGACAATATTTAATTGGAGCTGACTTACAGCTTCAGAGGTTCAGTCCATTAACATCAAGTTGGGAGCAAAGCAGCATCCAGGCAGGCATGGTGCAGGCAGAGCTGAGAGTTCTCCATCTTCATCTGAAGGCTGCTAGTGGAAGATTGACTTCCAGGCAGCTTGGGTGAGTCTTAAGCCCATGCCTACAGTGACACAACTACTCCAACAAGGCCACACCTCCAAATAATGTCATTCCCTGAGCCAAGCATATTCAAACCATGACTGGTATCATTCTTCATCAATCACAAAATTTTACAGTATTTTATCTAAATATTTTATGACAGCAAGAGAAATTAAACAGTATCTACAGAAACAAAGGCCTAGTCACTGTTTGGACGAACTTCTCAAATTCAAATAAATGGCAACTCTTTGGTACATGCCAGTAGTCACAGTGTTCATGCAGATTAGGCAGGGGGATCAGTGGTCAACGCTAGCATGAGTAAAGGAGTGAGACTTTCTCAATGTAACAAAAATAATAATAAAAATAAAGTTAAAATCAAGGAAAATGTTTGTTTTATTTGTTACAATTATTATGTTGGCCATATGTATAATTCTTCTCAATTTTGTTCTTAAAGCTTTGTTTTCTATTCTTCATTGACAAATGAATAAAATCAAGTGCAGAAGAAAACAATTTTAATAAAAATATCTATCACTTAATTATTTTCAATCGGTCTTTTCTATGGCTGGTAATAGTTTACTCAAATACCTAGTTCTTGACTGGAAAGAAATTATGTCTGGAAGATACAATTCCGTGTTAATGAAAGATGATGCCATTAATAACATAATCAAAACCTATAAAATCAAAAGCCAAGCCAATTAATAATTTACATTTTGTGATGCTGCATAATAGGAATAGTTTTAATTAAAAATAAGAATTTTATTGGTGATTATTGTGAAGTGTGTTGTTCCGTGACTTCTTTCTCACCCATTTATCCTTTGAGTAGAGAAAGGCTACTGATTTGTTTGAGTTAATTTTGTATCCATCCACTTTGCTGAAGTTATTTATCAGCTGTAGGAGTTCTCTGGTAGAATTTTTGGGGTCACTTATATATATGATTATATCATACACAAATAGTGATATCTTGATTTCCTCCTTCCCAATTTGTATCCCTCTTATCTCCATTTGTTGTCTAATTGTTCTAGCTAGAATATTGAGTACTATATTGAATAGGTAGGGTGAGAATGGGCAGTCTTTTCTTCTTCATGATTTTAGTGGGATTGTTTCACGTATTGGTTTGCTCTATATTGCTTTTCCCTTCACAATAGTCACAAATAATAATCTTGATGTGATTCTAACCAAGCAAATGAAAGATCTGTATGACAAGAACTTCAAATCTTTGAAGAAAGAGATTGAAGAAGTCCTCAGAAGATGGAAAGATCTCCAATGCTCATGGATCAGCAGGATTAACATAGTAAAAATGGCCATCTTACCTAAAGCAATCTACAGATTCATTGCAATCTCCATCAAAATTCCTACTCAGTTCTTCAAAGAGATAAAAAAAGCAATTCTCAAATTCATCTGGAATAACAAAAAATCCAGGATAGCAAAAGATATTCTTAACAATAAAATAACTTCTATGAGAATCACCATCCCTGACCTCCAGTTGTACTACAGAGCAATAGTGTTAAAGACCACATGGTATTGGTACAGAGACAGGCAGGTAGATCAGTGGAATAGAATCGAAGACCAGGAAATAAACCCACACATCTATGGTCAATTGAACTTTGACAAAGATGTCAAAACTATTCAGTGGAAAAAAGACAACATTTTCAACAAATGGTGCAGGTTTAACTGGAGGTCAACATGTAGAAAAATGCAAATTCATCTATTCTTATCTCCATGTACAAAGCTCAAGTATAAACAGATTAAGGACCTTCACATAAAACCAGATAAGCTGAATCTAATAAAAGAGAAAGTGGGGGAAGAACCTCAAATACATGGTTATAGGGAAAATTTCCTGAACACCAATGGCTCAGGCTCTAAGATCAACTATAGACAAATGGGACTTCATAAAATTGAAAAATTCCTGTAAGGCAAAGGATACTATCAATAGGACAAAATGGCAACCCACAGATTGGGAAAAGATCTTTACTAGTCCTACATCCTATATAGGGGTAATATCCAAATTACATAAAGAACTCAAGAAGTTAGACTCCAGAGAACCAAATAACCCTATTAGCCCTTTGCACAGAGATAAACAAAGAACTCTCAACTGTGGAATCTCAAATGGCTGAGAAGCACTTAAAGAAATGTTCAAGATTGCTGGGGAGTGGTGGCTCACGCCTTTAATCCCAGCACTTGGGAGGCAGAGGCAGGCAGATTTCTGAGTTTGAGGCCAGCCTGGTCTACAGAGTGAATTCCAGGACAGCCAGGGCTACACAGAGAAACCCTGTCTTGAAAGACCAAAAAAAAAAAAAAAAAGAGAGAGAGAAAGAAAAAGAAAAGAAAAAGAAATGTTCAAGATCCTTAGTCATCAAGGACATGCAAATCAAAATGACTTTGAGGTTCCACCTCACACCAGTCAGAATGGCTAAGATGCTGGTAAGGATGTGGAAAAAGAGGAATACCCTTACATTGCTGGTGGGACTGCAAGTTGGTAAAACCACTTTGGAAATCAATCTGGCAGTTTCTTGAAAAATTGGAAATAGTTCTACCTGGAGACCCAGCTATACCTCTACTGGGCATATATTCAAAAGATGCTCCAACATATAACAATGACATGTGCTCCTCTATGTTTATAGCAGCCTTATTTATAAGCCCAGAAGCTGGAAACAACCCAGATGTCCCTCAACAGAAGAATGGATACAGAAATTGTGGTACTATTCACCTATTGAAAACAATGACTTCATGAAATTCACAGGCAAATGGATGGAATTAGAAAATATCATCCTTAGTGAAGTAACCTAGACACAAAAGAACACACATGGTAGGTACTCACTGATAAGTGGATATTAGCCCAAAAGCTCAGAGTACCCACAATACAGCCCACAAACCATAAGAAGTTTAAGAAGAAAGAAGAACAAACTGTGGATGCTTCAACCCTACATAGAAGGGGGAACAAAATAATCATAAGAAGTAGAGGGAGGGAAGAACATTGGAGGAAGAGAAGAGAGGGAGGAAAAATGGGGTCAGGATCAGATATTGGAAAGTATAGGAGAGACTTACAGGGGGTCAGGAAATCAAATAGAAATATGTTCAGTGGGGGATGTAGTAGGGGTAGCCATTAGAATGTCCCAGACACCAGGGAAGTGAGAGGCTCACAGGAACCAAAGGTAATGACTTTAGCCAAAATTAGCAGCCAAGGGGAGGTAGATTCTTTAGAGACACCTCCAGTAGATAGGCATGGCCTCCAGTTGCGGAATGAGGTCACCTACCCATCTCCAAATTGTTAACCTAGATATGTTCCTGTCGAAAGGAAAGACAGGGACAAAAAGTGGAACAGAGACTGAAGGTAAGACCATCCAGAGACTGCCCCACCTAAGGATCCATCCAATCTGCAGACACCAAATGCTGACCCTATTGCAGATGGCAAGAAGTACTTGATAACAGGAGCCTGGTATGGCTGTTCTCTGAGAGATTCTACTAGCACCTGACCAATACAGATGCAGATACTCAGTCAACCATTGGGTTGAGCCCAGTAACCTCAATAGAAGAGCTAGGGGAAGAACTGAAGGAACTGAAGGGGATTGAAACCCCATAGGAAGAACAATATCAACTAACTGAACTGCACGGAGCTCCCAGAGACTAAACCACGAACCAAAGTGTATATATGGAGGGATCCATGGCTTCAGATACATGTGTGGCAGAGGATGGCCTTATCTGAAAACAGTGAGAGAGGAGTCCCAAGGTCCTGTGGAGGTTTGATGCTCCAGCATAGGGGAATGCTAGAGCAGTGAGGTGGGACTGGGTGAGTGGGTGGAGGAACAGCTCCATAGAGGAGGTTTGTGGAGGGGCAACAGGGAAGAGGAATAAGTAAAAGACAATAATCACTTTCTGAAAATGTTTGCAGAGACCAACACTTCAATATATATCATTGCAAATAAAATAATAATAATAAATAATTTCTTCTTGTATTTTTTTTCAGTTTATATAAAGATAACTTATTAAGGGTCAATACTTGTGGAACCAGTCACCTAGAATAATTTTTGCAACTAAAAGGCCTTATAAAACCAAGCATTCTGAATATGTTTTCCTTCTGCTGACTATTATGATTCTTTTTATTCTCAATTCAAATAAAATATTACAATGATCCATATGGTAATTCTAAAATCTCATGAAATTAATTTTATAAAGAACATTTTCAAAATTCCATAATAGATATCTTAAAATCTCTGAAAGCCAGAGTACATTTAGCTTTTATCCATTTGCAAATGACCTACCCATATTTTTTCTGCAAGAATTAGCTTATACTTTATGTTTGAGTTATTGTTATTGTTTAACAAAATTAAAAATACTGGATTTTGCTTTCATAAGTGGGAAGCTCTTAATTAAAAACATACTCAAAAGCAAAAATGTCATTACACAAATTTTAGAGTAAGTTTTTGAACTTATACCTAGTAATACAGTACTTTATTTTTAATAATACATTACTTAAGAAAATTCAGAAAGAACTTTCTCTTTCAGAATATAGTGGTGTCCCAGGTTCTATTGCACATAATACATTATCACTATGTATTATAACAACTTATAGTGATAAAAGAAATAGCTTCCATATTATTCCATGTTGTTTGGAAATTGTAACTAGTTTATACAATAACAAACATGATAATAATTATAATAGGTTTGTTTTCTCATAGAATATTATGATAAGCTTCAGACCTGAGCTTAATATTAATAGAGATGACCTCATGAATAAGAATTCAAATTAAAAGCTTTTTTGATGGTGTAGTGTCAAGATGCATAGAGTTGAAATTACATTTGAAATTTGAATTTGTATCTATTCCTAAGTTAGAAATATGAGGTATGATTTCCTCAATATGCTGAGTAGCAGGATCAAGCCATATACCAGACAGGCACAAAAAACATAGGCATAAATATTTGATATTTTGTGCTGTGCTGTATTGCTAGTATTTTCTTGAAATACTTATTCCATAAGTTACATGAGATAAGCATCATTTTTACTGTAAGTATTGCATACGAACAACGTTGCATAATTACAGTTTAATATAGGTGTTATGAATCTTTTTCTGTTAAAAATAGACTATATTGATACTTGTTACCTTATCCATATTAAATGCATTTTCAACATATCATATTTTCAATTCATGATGGCCTTATTAATAGCATCATTTGTTATAACTGAGGGGACCACCCCATTAAGTAAGTATCATTGTTTGGTCTTTGAAATATTTATAACAGATATGGCATGAAATCTTCTGCTTAGTGACAATTTCATTAATAGTTACCATGTCTTCTAGATCACAATTGTTCAATATTTCCTCTTTAAATAGTGGAATTTTCAAATTTTATGTTTTTCCCAATGTTGCCAACAAAGGCTGTATTAACTGGAAATATAGAAAGACAAGAGTGCAATGTAGAATGTGACTCAGGATGTAATGAAATGCATAAAGTTCATAGTTGGTTTCTGTTGTGTGGCTTTTGCTCCAGGATCAGTAGTGCTGCAAGCTCCCACCTGATTTCCCTGAATCCTCGGACAAAAAACAAACACACAGTTTGTTCCTTTTCAACTTGCCTTAAGACACAATTTCTGGGCACTGTTATCTCCCATCTGCAAAAGCATGCCCTTAAGAATATTTTTGTCTCCACTCCCCCCACATGCCCTAAACTTCAATGACCAGTCCCACCTAGCCCCTGCCAAACGTCCCTGGCCACCCACCTGTATTTTGGCCACAGGCCCCAGTTCCTCTTGAGACCTCACATGGTTACTGGCTTCCTCTCCCTCCAAAGCATGGCAAAAAACCCAAGCAAATGAACAAACAAACAAAAAATCTCTCCTTTCTTCCTTTCTCCTGGAAACCAGAAGTCCCACCTGTACCTTCTGTCCAGCAATTGGCCCCTGGCTTTCTTTACTGACACATCTAGAACCAATTGGTGAACAGGAACTTAGCATCAGAACCTCCTCATTCAGCTTCCAGCTCAAGGTCTCTTATTTTGCCTCTGTGTTATCCAACACTATTAGCAACAAGTTGATATAGCCAGTTAGCATATTGACATAATTTCACTGCCATGAAACAATAAATTATTTCCCCTATCTAGAGATGGTCTCATCCCTCTGCCTATATTTCTTCTCATAGCTATAGTATATCTCTCACGTTTAACTCAAATATTACTCTCTGTAGAAAATCTCATGGGAATCCCAAATTATGCTAAAGCCTCATGCAAAACATGAATTACTGTTCTACAGCCTTAATAAACAGATTTATAAATCACGCAGATAGAGCACCGAATGGTTTCTTTTATACTGGTATCCTACATGTTGTGGTATATCACAGTATTTGAAGATGGAAAAGAATTAGAGAAAAAGTAAATAAATTAGGACTAAATGCAGGTATTTTTGGCTTCTATGATGTCCTCCTAAAATCATATTACATGTTTTGATAAGGACATATATATGCAAATAATCAAATCACTACAAAACATTTAGTATTCACAATTTCAATAAGATTGATTTCTACTGCTAAAAAAGGTGATACACTAAGAACTATCTAGACATTCACCACCACTGTTTTGGAGGAGCTTATGGGGCCAACTTCCTTTCTGGGGATCACAGAGTATTCTCATCAGTTGTAGAATGAGATGACCTAGGATCAAATATCACATTTTCTACTTAGCCATTTTTAGAATAAAGAAGCATGTTAACTTATTTATTGAAGCAGTTATAGTCTTTGTTTTAGATGTAGAATATTTATGTCTTTAAATATGTAATATGCATGTCTGTTGTCATTTTTAAAATTGAAAATAGGTTTTTATTATAATTAATTACAATACAATTCTGATTATGGTTTTTTCTCCCCTAACTACAACAGGTTCACCCCATTTCACTCACTTAAATCCACATTCTTTTGTCTCTTTCATTAGTAATTAAATAGGCCTATAATAATAATAATAATAATAAATAGATTAAGTCAAACCAACCAAAGTGCTGGGCAGTGTTAGCCCATGCCTTTAATCCTAACACTGGAGACAGAGGCAGGTATATCTCTGTGAGTTGGAAGCCAGTCTTTTCTGCAGAGTAATTTCCATGACAGCTCGGGAAATACAGTAAAATCTTGCCTTGACAACAAACAAATGAACAAACAAATACAACCCAAAAAGAATAGGATTAAACAAATAAAGAAACAAAAAGGAGCCCAAAAAAGCTCAAGAAACACATACAAAGGTATCCATATACCATTGCACATACAGAAATCCCATAAGAAACAAAACTGGAAATCATAATACATGTGCAAAGGAACTGTAAATGAGGAGGGAGCCTTGACAACATACAATGAGACAAAAGATCTTCCATCATATTTCTTATTGAAATTAGCACAATAGTTACAGCTGTACAAAACCAGTGTTTGATACTTAAAAAAAGTATACAAACAGTAATTGTGGAAGAACTAGTGTTAGTATAGGAGCATCATTCTCTCAATACTTATTTTTATCTAAAATGTGTCAAGCACTGTGCAGAGGATGAAATGATAATTCCAGACATGTCTAGCTTTGATGAACTTTTAAAATTATTAAGATTTTTTAAAATAAAATATAATTGTGTCACTTTCCCCTCTTTATATATATTTCCCCTCTTTATATATATATGTGTGTGTGTGTGTGTGTGTGTGTGTGTGTGTGTGTATAGCCTGATGAATCTGTTTAGTGTTTCATATATGTATATGCTTTTAGAGCTATTCATTTCGTATTGGCTAACCAATTAGGGAGTTCTTCCCTGGGAAAGAATAATTTTTTTTCTCTCAAAAGCCAGTAACTTCCTGTAGATCTTCATCTAGGTGGGGAGACCCATGACTTTCCCTGTCAATATAGGCATGTCAGTTGATATTTTCATTGATCAGGTCTTGTTTAGAAAGTCATGTTATTGAGATTTCATGGATGTGACTCTCTTGTCTTGTCTAGAAGGCAAAATCTTAGTGTGGTTTTCTTGGTCTTCTGATTCTTACATCCTTTCCATCATTATCCACACCCTTCTCTGTCTTCTGCAATGCTCTCCCATCCTTCATTATTATAATAGTCATGTTACAGATATATAAATGGGGTTGGTCAATAGTCATTTATATTCTGTACTTTGGACAATTGTGCTTTTCTGTAATGGTATCTGTCTTTAAGAATTTTGTTGATGATGTGTGAGAGTTATACTTATTTGTGTTTGAAAGAATGAGTATTTAAAATTTAGCTACAAATTATAGTGGTTTTATTAGTTCTTTGAGAACTTCATATAATATATTTTGGTCATATTTCCTCCCTAATCAACTCCTCCCAGATCTATGCACCCCTTTCCTACCCACTTGCTTTTTGCTCTTTTATTTTTAACTCATCAAGACTAATTTCTGCTGTCTAGATATTCTTAGATGTTTGGTCTTCCAATAAGGAGTGGTCACTTTACCAGAGGGATACCCTCTTAGAGAAAAGGTCCTCTTTATTTCCCAGCAGCTAAGACTTGCTAATAGTTCTACAGATACCAGTGAATTATATATCCAAACCCCATTATATATCCAAACCCCAACTTTATGTTGGGATCTGATCTGGCTTGTGCATGCACAGGTTTTGTGTATGTTGTCATGGACACTGTGAGTTCATATGTGCAATTGTTCTGCTATGTCTAGAAGATGTTTCCTTGTACTCATTCACACATTCTCACATTCTTTCCTCTCTTCCTAAATGATTCCTTAGCCATAAGAGAAGGGAGGTGATATATATTTTCCTTTAGGGCTGAGCATTTTGAAATCTCTCTCTGCACTTTGGCTAGTTGTGCTGTTATCTCCATCTAGGGGACTAATAGCTAGATCTGTGCTAATTGATTCTTCTCAGGTGAAGGTTGGATGACTTGTTGAGCTATTGTGTAGAAGAATACATAAGTTATCTGATAATTTTAAATATATTATTCAATAGTGTAAGATACCCATGTTTGTAACTTTCTGTTCCTGTGTAGAGACATCATGACGAAATGGATCTTGCTTACAGTTTCAGAGGGTTAGTCTATTATCTTCATACCCTGGAGCAGTAGATGAGCACTTTACATCCTCATTCACAGGCAGAGAGAGACAGAGAGTGACAGAGAGACAGAGAAAGAGAGAGACGGAGGTGGAGAGAGAGAGAGAGAGAGAGAGAGAGAGAGAGAGAGAGAGAGAGAGAGA
>NW_021604681.1:1065554-1078506 GCF_004785775.1 Grammomys surdaster
AGAGAGAGAGAGAGAGAGAGAGAGAGAGAGAGAGAGAGAGAGAGAGACTCGCCCTAGAATAGGCTTTTGAAAACACAAAGCCCAGCCCCAGTGACACCCTTCATCAAACATGGTCATACCTATTCCAAGATCATACCTTCTTATCCTTTTAATCCTTTCATCCATTTTCACTCATTGGTGATTGCATTAAAATATATTAACCCATGGGGAAACATTCTTATTAAAACTAAAACAATACGATCTTGGCATAGAATTATACCTACATATGTGCAGCAGAGGACTGCTTGGTCTGGCCTCAGTGAGAGAAGATGCACCTAAACCTCCAGAGACTTGATGCCCCAGAGAGTGGGGAGGTTTGGTGGAGTGGGGAACTGGGGACATCCTCTTGGAGATGGGAGAGGAGGAATGGGATGAGAAATAGTCAGAGGGCAGACCGGGAGGGGTATAACGACTGGACTGTAAAATAAATATATATAATAAAAAATAAAATAAAAAAGAAATACATACCCTGTAATTGAATACTTCAAAGGAAGTTATATGCCATAACCATAGGTGCCTATTCTAAGTCACACTCTATTACTATTCTTTGACTTTAATTCTAATCTACGTTAGCTTCTCTTTATATCTTGACTGATCTATATATGTAGAGATTCTCAGGACATTATTTATACTGATATACCGTTCTGTAAGGTAGCAGGACTTAAAGTGTATTTTAGAATCTACACTATCACACAAAGCAAGACAACAACTTTATATGTAACTCCTGTATATGCAATAATAACGCACTAGACATAAGCTTGAACAAATCGAATGAAGTACTACACAAAAGATATTTCATTACATTAGAGTTGCATATGTGACAGAGGATTACCTTATCTGGCATCAATGGAAGGAGTCCTTTTGGTCCTGTGGAGGCTCAATGCCCCAGTGTAGGGGAATGCTAGGGTGCTGAGACAGGAGGTAATGGTAGGGCACCTTCATAGAAGCAAGGGGTATAGGGTAGGGAACAGGGGGTTTAACTGGGAAGGGGAATAACATTTGAAATGTAAATAAATAAAATAACCAGTAAGATTTAAAAAGTATCACTTATATAAAGCAGTAGTCAATGTGCACCTTTGTTGGAAGCATATTACGTGGCAAGGAATACAGAACACCTAGCATGTTGAAGGAGAGAAGGTGGTAAAGGAATCCATGGAGATAGATCATAAAGGTGTTGTACTTCAAGTGACTTGCCTAAAGTGTGTTACAATCCCCCCCAAATTAAGATCTATGGGAATAAAGTGATGTTTATTTTATACTTGATCTTTCAGCTACATGGTATAATTTCATGATGAAGGAAATCTTGAAGTCTTGGGTAAGTTTTGTCTCTGCTAAGTCTATTATCAGGATAGAAATGAAATGTGCAATTAGAAAATAAACAGCTTCTCTTATGGCCAAAAGAAATGCCAATCCAAAATCTCCACATGGATATTCCCTATTCAGTAATGAGAATCACTTGAACAGGCAGAAGGGCATTTCAACACTGAATTTACAAATTCCTCTTAGCCATCAAGAGCAGAAACAATTCATTTCATTGACAGAACTGCCTTGTAATTGTACAAAGTCTTCATATTTATCAAACCGTTATGGGTTATGGATTAGTCTGATCTTCCCAAACCTGAAGGGATTTAATCTACTACATCGGCTTAGTACATGCAAAGATTAGAGGATAACCCATCACCTGTTAAAATATATTTTATTTTTTTTAAAAAATCGGATGTTTTATTTATTTACATTTCAGATGTGATCCCCTTTCCCCACCCCACCCCAGAATCCCACTATCCCATCCCCCTTCACCTGCTTCTATGTGGGTGAGCTCCTACCCACCCACTCACTCCCCACTTCCTCGCCCTTGAATTCCCCCAAACTGGGGCGTCTGGCCTTCACAGGACCAAGGACTTCCTCTCCCATCTATATATGCAACTGGAGCCATGAGTCCCTCCTTATGTGCCCCCAGGGCGGTGGTTTAGATCCTGAGAGCTCTGATTGGTTGGTGTTGTTGCTCTCCCCATAGGGCCTCAAACCCCTTCAGCTCCTTCAGTCTTCTCTCTCACTCCTCCATTGGGAACCCAATGATCAGTTCAATGGTTAGCTGTGAACATCTGCCTCTGTATATTTTAGGCTCTGGCAGACCTCTAAGGAGACAACTATATCAGGCTTCTGTCAGCAAGCACTTCTTGGTATCTGTAATAGTGTCTCAGTTTGGTGACTGTATATGGGATAGATACCCAGATGGGGAAGTCTCCAGACGGCCCCTCCTTCAATGTCTGTCCCACACTTTGTCTCCATATTTGCTCCCGTGAGTATTTTGTTACTCTTTCATTACATTCTTGTTCCATCTCATCAAAGTTAAATGAACATTTTTTCCGTTCTTAAAACAAAGGAAAAATTACTCAAGCTTCTTTTTAAATGCGTTATAGGAACATAACAGGTGAACACAGTTGACAACTGTTTTCTTGGAACATAATTAACATATTGATTGATTTTATTTTTTATTGTCTTTAATTCTGAGTTTTTACCTTTCTCTTGTTACAAGTAATATATATGTGTCAGAAAGGTATGTGTTCAGTATTATATTGTAATTTGTCAGGAAAAATAAAGCAAATAGGCATACATAGTTCTATTCACAGCTGTGAGTTAGGAGAACATACAGGGAACAAGATATGTAAAGTTCTTTATAATAACATACTGTTAACAGTGTGAGGTATGTTGAAATGAATCAAATTTTGTACTACAACTCTGGTTATTTAATTAAACAATGTGTAGAATTACTGATCAGATTTTCTAGATAAGTACAGCTAATAGTGTTTTGTAAATGCTATAGTTCAACTTTCTTTTCTATAATAAAGTTAATCCTTCCTCTAATTCTACACATTAGTAATTATCCTCTCCACTGGGGGGAACTCCACGGTGTGATAAGTGGCAGAGATAAAATTTTTTTAAAAATGTAAAATAAAAAGAACCTGATTTAAATAAATGTGTGGTGTATGGGGCTATACCTCCCCATATTTTATTTTATGAAGATGTAGTTTTAAAGTTCAACTTCAATTACATAAGTGAGATTCCCTTAATAAATTCTCAAACTCACATTACAACTAAATTAGACTAAGTATTTGAGCAACAAAATGAGATACTACCACATAAGATTTTATCATTTTTCTGATTTGATTATTAACTACCTCTCTAGCCTCTATTTTCAACCATATTGCAAAACTACATTACACCAATTGGAATAGGAAGATGTAGTAAATGAAAGTACAAATTATCTTTGAGTCAGAAAAGCTTAACAGAGAACTGTTGTTTACTCTGAAGAGAGAGCTGTTGTAAGATGACTCTTTTTATAGCTGCCAATATTTTCCAGTGTTTACTTAGCTACATTTTCATACAATTTGAGTGAAATATAATTAGCTTCAGTAAACTGTGTATATTCAAAGAATATAGTTTGATAAGTTTTGGCATTGATATATTCCTGAGAAATAATCACAATCAAGAGAACAATGAACATCAATGCCTCTAAAATTTTCTCTGAGTTTTAAAATCCATGTTTCTGAACATTTCTTCTTTTCATACCAGTTTCAGGACACTAATGATCTTATTTCACTGAAAAGTAGCATTCTATAGGAATTTATATAAATAGTTTTGTAATTAAAAACCTCAAAAAACAAATATTTTAGATTGTTTAACAAGCATTATAAATTTAAAATCAATACACAATTGCATATGGTTATATCAATAATTCACTCTCATTTTATTAACAAGCACTATTCTATCATATGGATGCTGATTATCTCTTGGGGAAAATTATATTATTTCAAATTAAGTATACTTGAAATATGAAAAAAATTGTGCATATTTGAATAAAAAATTGTATGTACCTATGAAACAAAACTCTTGAAGAATGATTAATATATAAGCAACTCCCTTAGAAATTGTAATTTTTTTATTTCTTCCAAAAGAATATAAACTTTTCAGTTGCTTCTCATTCACAACAATACTTTCCATAGTCTATGTTTTAACGTTATTAATTTTAATGAGTTTTTTCTATTTTCACTTCTAGAATGCTTGGTATTATATTGTAGTTATTAACTTGAATTTTTCTCAAAACTAATGGCATTGCATACTTTAATAATAAGCATATTAATTTATATATCATCTCTAGTATAATAATATTACTCATCCATTTTAATCTCATTATTTATATTTTGGTTATTAAATTTTGGCGTTCTTTATAGTTACACATACAAAAATTTAAAATATGTGTGTATGTTATCTTTATTTTCTTCTAAGGGCTTAAAAGTACCTGTGTGTTCTATGAAAATGAATTTGTATATTAATTTCACATGGGCTCCTGTTTTTCTCTGTTCAGTTTGCAGTTTTAAATGCTATTCACTGTTGCATGTATTATAAGACACAGGTCCATGCTCTGTATTTCTGTATGAGCTCTATGTGGATTAGAACCAGTTGCAGATAACTTTTATTTCAACATTGAAATACTTGAGCACTTTGATCAGAATTGGTTCAATGTGTGTGTGTGTGTGTGTGTGTGTGTGTGTGTGTGTGTGTACATGGTATGTATGTATTTATAGACTTTCTCTTCTATAGTAGTGACTTATGTGTTTTTCAGTTTTGTGGCAACAAAGTTTCTGGATTAATACAGACTTATTCTAAGTCTTATTATTAAGGAATAGTAGTCCCTTTCCTTTCAAAATTCTTCAGTTATTCTACTATCACAGGTCTTGGCAATGAAAGAAAAGTTATCTGGAAGAAAATAGTTTATTATCATGTAATTTCATATATGCATTTAAGATACCCAAAGAATGAGTAGTTCTTCAATATTTGGCTTTGAACTGCAATTTATGCATCATCCCTAACTATGAAACATCACATGATGAAGGAAATCACTTTGAGTCTCCCTTTAAAAACAACTGGCGTTACTAATCTACTTGCAATGTCACTAATGCACAACGTTCTTTAGGAGAAGAAGACTTTCCTTATATCCTTTGGGAGTTTGAAAATTCAATTTATGCCATGTGATGGTGGCTCATGCCCTTAATTCCAGCACTTGGGAAGCAGGAGCAGGTGAATCTCTGGTTTGAGACAAGATTGGTGTATAGAGTGAGTTCCAGGACAGCCAGGGCTACACAGAATAACCCTGTTTCATAAAACAACCCAAAAGATGTATGAAATAAACTCACAATAGGTACTTTAATTTAAGGAGAGTATATAAATCTATTCCTCATAGTAGGGAATATTGCATGAAGAAAAAAGAAATAACACAAACCTTGTAGAAATCTACAATTTCTTTGTAATAGAAAAAGGTACATTATTTGGGCAAAACCAGCATGTGATATCCTATGACAAAGAGAGTCTGATCATGATGTCAATCTTCTGTATTGTCTTATGATGCAATCAATTTCTAGTTAATATTATTTTACTGCAGGTGATTCATGCTTTTATTCTTTTTTGCCAGATTTCAGAGAGTAATAGAATTTCATTAGAAGCATATCCAAGCTTATCTACTTCCTTGTGTTTGCAGTTTGAAGTCATAGCACCCAAAAATGGCCTATTTAGTATGGTATTTTTAAAACTTCTTTGCTTTCTCATAAATTCAAACTTTTCTTTATATTACTATAGCTACCATTAAAACAATGTTCTCTTTTTTCAACTGAATTATTCCTACTATAAGTCACCATTAATCAGAATATCAAAACAACAGTCTTTTACCACATGTAAACTTCTATTACAGCATGTGACTGATGCATTAATTTTGTATCTTAATTTTCTAATCTAAATGATTCAATTAGTAAAGTCATCCATACAGTCAGGTTGCTCAAAATTAACCTTTTCAATGAAAAATGTTTGATCAGAAGCACATAGGCAAAATTAATCAAAAATCAATAAAGAGAGATTTAGGGGTCTGTGATCTGTTGTTAGGTATTTTTAAAAATATCTTCTTACATCATGAAGGATAATACATATAGAAGTAAACTCCAAAAGCATTACTTTGAGACGTATTATAATTTGAAATTGAAGGTGCCCATTAACACCATGATTTGAATACTCAGTCCCAAACTTGTGATGCTGTTAAGTGAGGACCTCTACGATTAGAAGTCTGTCTTGTGTAAGTAGGGCTGTAAGGGAGGGCACCTCAAGCTTATAGCCCATCTCTCCTACCTGATCTGTCAAGAAATGAGAGGAAACTGAGATGCTTAAAAATGTCTAATATCCTTTGATTAAACTGTCTTTTGAGAGTCAAAATAAATCCCTTTTAACGTGTTCCTATGATGTATTTGGTCACATCAATAATAAAAATACAAGAGTAAAAGGCCAGCCACAGAAAAAAAAAGTAATGTATTTTTTTTGAAATTTCTGAATAAGCACAATAACTTTATTTAAAAAATTATACTATGCATAACTTATTATTTTTATTAATAAAAGCTTCTCTAAGAATGGAATTATTATTTATATAACTGAATCATACCAAGTAGCAATAAAATATATTTATACACATATGTATATAATTATAAGTAAAGGTGACCAGGCAGAAAATTCATGAACACTGGGTGATTCCATTTATATGTGATCCAAAGGAGGCAAAAATGATTCATAATGCTCAGAAAGACATAAGGTGACAAAATACAAAGACAAAATCATCCTTTCTATTAAAACCAAATTTATGGCCATTTTTAAGGGGTAAGGATAGGTGCTGAGACTTCTGACAGTAGTTTATTTTTATTTGCCTAATGGCTATCTGAGTGTCCAACTGGCAATTGTGTTTAGAATAGTAGTTCCATCAACTAGTATTTTTAAAAAATATACCCTCCATTTAAAAAAAACTAGTCCTATTTCTCTTTTAGACTGTCTTTATTGTTTAGAATCTTGTACTCATTAAATATTCAATGAATATTTTCCAAGTAGGAATGAGTGAATAAATTCAATAAATATTCTTTGTGTGATCAGCATCTACTCAGAAGCTGTTGTCAAGTGCTCAAAGAGCTGGGAACCTTATCTGAGAGCAGTGGGAATCCCTGGGACAAACAGATGACAGGAGATTCAAGACAACTTCATTTTTCACTTACTTTTATTTCCCAAGGTCATGATCTATTTGAAAAGCTTTATTTTTGTCTATATTAAATTCATATTGTAAAAATTTCTATGCTCTTAGGATGCATTAATTATGACATTCTAGACTTAAAGACATGAGATTCTTGTTTTTCAGGGATTCAACTTCTATACCATAATTATGGATGCACTGCTGTTTTTTAAATCATTATTTTCTAATAGTTCTGCTAAATAATACTAATAAATTAAAAGCACTAGAAAATTGAGCTATTTGCATTTAAAAGATAAATAGTTTATCTTCTTCTTAGTCAAAATATAATTTCTATTCCTTTCTGAATACCTAGATACATGATTTGCCTATGAAAAGTTGTATTAAAATCCACACACAAAAAAAACATTTCCAGTAGAATGGTGCCTATAAATTATATAAGACTTGCTATCCCATCCTCCACTTCCAAAAAATGTTGCTAACATTATCTCTATAATAACATTTTGTAAGCAACTTCATTGTAAGTCTGGCAAACATCACTGTAGAAGATAGAGATGAGATATGTAACAAGTTGGTAAGAATAAAAATTTTCACCCAATAGCTTCTTAATATATTTTAAAGTAACTTTTTCACATAGTAGATTCTTATATTTATAATAAATTGGGAAGCTTGAAGTTAGAGAAAAAATATCATGTGTTCTCAAATGTATATACATTTCAGTGAACAGTTTTTTAAAAATAAAAACAGGCAACAATAAAAGTAACTTTATGAACAAGAAATGTAATGATAGTGTTTTAGAGCTCTATTCGAAGTATTGTTTGTATGAGAGTCATAAAAGTTAAAAAGCACAGACTGGCTTAATACCTCTTCATTAAATATGAATATTATGTAACTATATAAAAATGTATTTTTGCAATAATCAAACCCACAAGTTAATTGATCTTCGTAGGCGAAATGAAGTTAAACACTTTTGTTTTTTATCTTAGTCATATTTGTTTCATGCCTGTGCTATAACATTTAAGTAAGTTTTTTTGTCTTATTTTTTTATTTTTTTATTGATTCATGTGTATGGGTGCTTTGACTGAATCTATTTTCAGCAATGCTTATAATCTAAAGGCAGACTCTAGGCAAATCTCTAAACCTTTATTTTCATATATGTCCTTCAATGGCCCCCTTATAGCTGATTTTATGTACTGATAGATCTTGTAGTGTCACACACATCTATTATGAAAGCAAGAACAATATTGGTCATAAGTAGAAATATATTTCAACTCCTTTTTCTTTTGGCAGATTTTTTTTGTCTCTACTTGGCTACTATAGACTGAAGGACAAATAATCAGAGTCAATGCAAAGCTAGCAACCAATCTTTAGCTCATACAGGTCTAAAATTTTATTTTAATTATCTCCGGCTTAGTATTCATGTATTTAAAAATATACCGATTCAAAAAAATATACCGATTCACTCAGCATATGCTTAACATTGTTAAGCATGTGTGTCTGATTTACTGGTGTCCTAATCTTTCTTGTTGGACTATTAAAAAGCCCTCTTAATGTAATAGGGATCTTGAATCCAGAAAAATATATGTATTAACTGTGAAAGATTGAAAAAGGTACTTTAGCACTTTGATTCTGTCTTCTTTTCTCTCTTGTATGAAGACATAGAGACTTACAAAGTCATGTAAAGTACATAGCACAGACCATGGCACCTAATATATCCTACTCAGGTAATACTTCAATTTCTCCTTGAGCTCTCCTTCCAGTTGTGGACCACATAATAAAACATTTTAGTGATAAACCTTTTACTATTACATATTCTTGATTTGGACAAATGTTACAATGATTCTGTATCTGGGATATTGTTGATTTGAATGAGATTGGCATGAAGAGGCTTCTATATTTGAATGCTTGACCTCTATTTGGTGGAATTCTTTGGCAAGGATTAGGAGGTTTGGCCATGTTGGAGATGTGTCACTGGGGTGGGATTTGAAGCCTCGTGCCAGGCACAGGCTCTCTCTCTCTCTCTCTCTCTCTCTCTCTCTCTCTCTCTCTCTCTCTCTCTCTCTCTCTCTCTGTGTGTGTGTGTGTGTGTGTGTGTCTTTCTATCTCTCTATCTCCCTATCTATCTCCCTATCTATCTCCCTATCTATCTATCTATCTATCTATCTATCTATCTATCTATCTATCTATCCATCTATCTAAATATCTATATAAATATTTATATATACCTATATCTTTTTCCTTGGTGCCTATAGATCAAAATGTAAAACTCTCAGCTACTAATACATCACCATGCCTGTCTGATTTTCACCACCATGATCATGAACTAACCCTTTAAAACCATAAACAAGTCCTCAATTAATATTTTCCTTCGAAGTGTTGCCTTGGTCATGGTGTATCTTTGCAGCAAAAGATCGGTGACAGAGATAGGGTTTTATGCTATTCCTGTTGACTATTACTCTTGCTGGGTGTAACTCCTGCAAATCCTTTTCTTCTTTTTCTCAGCACTATTAAAATACAGTCCTGATTATATCTTGTCTACTGTAGACTACTTTCACCTGTACTCAGACAATCCAGCACCTTAATATATCCCAACAGTATGTTTTTCTTTCACTATGCAGTCAGGGAACAGACTTTTACATATATTATGCACGTGCTTTGATGCTGCCCTACATTCGAACTTCTATATACTGACGCTATTTTATTTTACTTTATTTTATTTTTCAAAGAAGTCTTTTGAATTTTTATTCCACTGTTAAAACCCTTTCAGTGACTTATAAAGAGAATTTGAAACAAAAAGAAGCTTTCAGAAACCTCTCTATGAAGATCCAGCAACTGACCCTCAGGAAAGAGGAACCTGTTCTCAGAAGGCATATGCTGCCCATTATTGCCACCTGGGCAGCTGTGAGAATGAAGAAAAAAAAAACAAGAAATTAAAATGAAAAAGCTTTATCAAACGGAAGATTTGAATAGCTTCCAGGAGCAGCAGAGAAATGTTATTCAGATGGAAGAATCTTCTTCAATCATCTGGGAAACTACTTTTTTTGACAATAAGTATGAAACCTCACAGCAATTAAAATTATCTTACTAGCTTGCTACATCAATGTATCATACATTGTGCCTCTGAATTTACTATTCCAGTGGCATCCACTGTCAGGAGCTAGTGATTATTGAGGCAGCCAGTGAATTAAGAAACCCTTCTTCAGCTGTTCAAAAACTCAATGTTCTGTTCCTCTTTAAAGAGAGTTTTGATCTGGGCTAAGATAAACCAACAATGAAAATGTATTTAATCAAGAAGAAACCCATAGCTATCTCTTTACCCTTCATTTTTCCTGCAAGTATTGTGACAGGGCTACTGAAAGGACACAAAATGTTTGGTTCACAGTCTGATAAGGTAATAATGAATAATTCTCTGCTCAATGATAAGGAATTGCGAAATAGTTTTGACACAGGAATTACAAATATGTATTTTCATCCCAATTTATGAATGAGGTCTATACATGAAGATATTTTTGATCACTTAGCAATAACATGGTATGCAGCTGAATTCCTAACTTCAGATATCACCATAAGATATCTTTGAGCCATATCACTGTTCGGTCTGTAACTATATTATTGAATTTAATTAATCTGTCCAGAATTAGAGGTGAAAAAAATGATAGAGACTAGAAAAGAACAGAGTGACAAACACCAATATTGAAAGTGACTTTGGGTATATTAATTAATTCACTCAAGCACCCATCAAACTTACATTAACCATATAGTAAGTGCCACACAAACTATTAATTGTTAAGATGCCTCAGTGGGAAGGAATGCACTTGGTCCTGTGGAGGCTTGATGTATCTGAGAAGGGGGATGCTAAAGGGGTGAGGTGGGAGTGAGTGGGTGGGAGAGCACTCTCTTAGAGGCACAGGTGAGAGGGGATGGAGTTGGGGCTCATGGAGGGGGATCTGGAAGAGAGAAAACATTTAAAATGTAAATAAATAAAATAAATTTTTAAACAAGGAAGAAAACAGATACAAAAATAGCTGGACACACCCCTAATGGCATTTCTTAAGAATAAAAGACTTCGCTTCATTTACTATGTAGACTTTGTAAACATAAAGCTCTCAACGTTCTTAAGTATATGATAGTCACTGAAATGTACTGAAAGTATAGAAATACATTTTAAAATGTTGAATTTACAAAAAGACAAGACCCAGACTTCTCTGAGTTAGGGTGGGTTTGGAAATTAGAGTTAGCTGGGAACGGGGAGAAGAACAGATCATTTTAACAGTGATAATAAAAGAATTTGCAGGAAGCAGCCTTACTAATAGAACAATGTGTTTATGAAACTTCATCTAGTTTGCTATTCTTCCAGCATCACATAGTCTGTGCTTTCACCAGATAAGCCAAATTAAAATTATGTATATACTGTCAGCCATGCAAAGTAACTGTGGAATGGTTTCTAGTGGGATAAAATTAGGTTCAGTCCAAATGAAATCCAACTGCAGATGAATGGGAATTTTAATGACTCTCAGAACAAAATGAACTCAGACTACTGACTTTTATTTTCCACAAGTGCACTAATACAATCATAGCTATCAAAATGCAAATAAGTGGATAAAACCATTCAATATTTGTTTTAAACAGTGGTTAAGAGTTGAATCATGCTCAGTTTGCTGTAATGAAGACTAGTGTATAAATAACAGTCTTTTACTAGTTTAAGAATATATGATATGAGAAAAGAGATGTCTCAGTTCATTGTCCAGTGCCTGAATCCTTACCGGAAGCCTGACTGCAAGGTGGGCAGGATCACCACGACTGAAGATTTCAAGCACCGCGCTCGAAAGCTGACTCATGGAGTCATGAATAAGGAGCTGAAGTATTGTAAAAAAAAAAAAAAAAAAAAAACCCTGAGGATCTGGAGTGCAATGAGAACATGAAACACAAAACCAAGGAGTACATCAAGAAGTGCATGCAGAAGTTCGGGGCTGTTTACAAACCTAAAGAAGACACTGAACTAGAGTGACGTCAGGCCAGAGTGGAGTGTGAGCAGAAAGGATGAATCCTGTGGCTTTTGCCCTACCCCACAGCCAGGGCTGTGCTACTGATGTGATGACCCACCATCCTGAGCAGTTCAAACTTGCAGGTGTCAACTGTAAGCTGCAAAAGCGAACTCTGTCTACAAATGACCCCTAGTTGTGAGCTGTTGGTGTAACAGTTACAGGCCATCAGAGGCAGTAGCCTAGGGAAGACCTTGGCCACACTTGACCCCATTCTCAACTTTGAGTCTCCCCCTTGGCGGTGTTGTCATTGCACAGACCCATGCGCACCCTCCCAGAAGATCCTTTACCCTGATGATATGTATTATATTTTAATGTATATGTGAATATATTGAAAATAATTTGTTTGTTTTTCCTGTTTTTTTGTTCAGTTTTTGTTTGCTGTTAGCACTTATTTGCTGGAATCATGGAACGACTTTGTAAGGATAGTATAAATTCTCCTGCAAGGTTTAATTTGTTATCATGTAAATATTCCAAAGCAGGCTGCCTTGCGGTTTTGGCAAGCCTTGTGCTATGTTGATAAGATTGATTTACTGCTTAAGATCACTTTACTTTATCCAATTTTTACTGAACTTTTTATGTAAAAAATAAAATCAAAGAACTTGCAAAACAAAAACAAGAATCTATGATATGAAAAGGAACTTTATACATTTGAGCCCCACTACTACCAACACTTGTTCAAATTATGTATGAAAACATATTTAAAACCAAAAACCATAGTTGAAAATGATATTCTATCTTCTGTAATAGTATAAAGATATAAAAATGAGAAAATGAGAATCACTCTGCGTTTGATATATTGAGTTGTTTTCTTAGACCA
>NW_021604681.1:1078906-1109886 GCF_004785775.1 Grammomys surdaster
CATGGAAAAAAGTACTTATTGCTAAGGATGAATTAAAATCCATTATTGTTGAAATGTAAAAGTAAAAACAAATATACTTATTTTTATGTATGCCCTCACTATGTAGTCCTAGCTAATCTAAACTCACCCTATAGTTAATGAAGTCCAATATGTTCCTTTCTTTTCTTCATCAGCCAAGGAGAACGTGAGAACCATTTCCAAAGCAATGCTCTGTTTAATGAAAGAAGAATGGGGAATTTACTTGGGAAGTCTATAGGAACTCACAAAGGGGTTGACTCATTCCTGAGTGTACTCAGTTTTTAGAGCATACTCAGTTTAAGGTCATGGAGC
The DNA here is from genome assembly GCF_004785775.1 of Grammomys surdaster. Classification (NCBI taxonomy): domain Eukaryota; kingdom Metazoa; phylum Chordata; class Mammalia; order Rodentia; family Muridae; genus Grammomys; species Grammomys surdaster. The sequence continues at coordinate 1,079,237 of NW_021604681.1, forward strand.
TTATCTTTAAAAGAATAAAGTGATGGACATGAATGCCTCTGGGCATGATGAGCTGATACCATAAAGTTTCAGCTAAAAAAGGATGATTTGAAAGTATCTCAATACAGAAGTCTGACCTTAAAGGTGCCCAAGTCACTTAGTAGTGAACAAACTCCCCCATGACACATTTTTGTTTGCTACTCTTGAGAAAATTGTGGTGGAGGCTATATTTCTGAACCTAATTCCATCTGGATGAGTTAGAATGAAATTCTCTGATGCTAAAGCAAAATATGTCTTGTAAACCCTGGAGCAAGCAGTTTAATAGTATAAGTTAAAAGTGTGTGTGTGTGTGGGGGGGGGAGACTCCTTGTTTTTGTTCAGAAGGTAGCCTTTCCGACTCTATTCACTTCTTCTACCATATGGATCAAATTGGATAACCATGATTGGCACCAAGCCCCTTTTCTTTCTTAGCCATCTCATCATACCTACATAATTACTTTGTAAAAACATGCTTAGGTACATCTAACTATGGCATATTGTGAATAATGTCAGTTTTACTGATATGTAAATTTTATGTATCTAGGAAAATATAGATATAAAGTTCAGGGAAAATCAGGCCAAAAACATTTAAGCAAATAGACCAGTAATAATAGAACAAAAGGACACTTTTGTTGTCTATTATTCTACAGTTATAAAAATGTAAATTTAAGCTTTTGATTATAGCATTAATATATATATATAGGGAATTAAATATATATGTACAAGTGAGCCAACTAGGATACTAAGGCAACTATATTTGTTTACTACATTGCTTTTCTTACTATTTGAAGTTTACTTTTAGTGTGAGTCCCAGTCTCTGTCCTTAGAATTGTTTGGTGGCTCATTTTTATCTTTTGATATTTCTGTTCTCTTTACTCAGGCACAGGGAATTCAAGGAGTTATTTATGAAGAGCTTGGAGCTGATAAGACTAAAAGACTTTCTGAATCAGATCAGGTCAATTCTAAAGATGCTTTGGCTTCTCACACTGTATATTCTTAATCCCTTTGGTGAAGTGGGCAAAGCCTTCTCTGTCATGTATCCTTCCCTCCTCTGAAAAGCAGTAGATATACAGTAGCCCTGATTACATGTTAGGAGAGAAGCGTGTCAAGACAAAAATGATATTTTCAATGTGAACGAGGGACTTGGGTTCCTCTCTTCTACTGTGAGAGTATTATCTTTTGTATTTGTAAAATTAATGTATCTGATATGAGTGTAGGAGTAGGGACTGGGGACTGACCTTCAAAAAAAAGTTTACAAAGTTTATATCTTAAATCAAATATAGATGTAGTAGCAAGGGACTCTGGTCATGCCAAGAACAGATTGAGGAATTCTCATTTTCCTCTCACAATATCTCAGAGATACTTTCATCTTTTGAAAATGAGAGATTTTTACAAACTAATATCGACCTTCAATTTTCCTTAGGCCAGACCTCAGTTTCAAACTAACTTTGTAATAGAGAGAGTGGAACAACCTGGGGCCCATTTAACTTTCTCCCTCAATGGACCTACAAGACTGTTTCAAAGCTAAAGTTAGTCATCTTTTGAACATCTTTTCATAAGTTTCTGTAGATTGGAAGACTTGTAGGGGCACTGGGTCCTTTCTATCTTTTTCACTGGATTGTGCTATATTCATGCATCACTGAAAAGGCATATCTTGCATCCATTAATGCCTTTATTTAATTTGTGCGAGCAATTAAGAAATAAGAAGAAATAAAATTTCCCAAAAAGGTAACATTTAAATAATTTGTGTTTTATTTTGAATTTTTCTATATGGAAGGAAGTACATGTATCAATGTGAATACAAAGAAAAATGCTACTAATCAGGGTGCCGAAGAGATGAATCAACATTTAAAGGCACTTGGATCAAAACCAAAGAGGACCTGATTTCAATTCCTAGCATCCACAGGTTGGCTCATCTCCATGAGTCACTCCAGCTCCAGAGGATCTGACAGGCTTTTCTGATCTCCACCGGAATCATTCATGCATTTGGTATAATACATACATCCAGGCTAAACACATATACACATAAAATAAAAATAAAAAGTCTATAAAAGTTTCATATTTATTAACAACAGATATAAAATTATGTTGTTCTTTTCTACAGATTTTAAGAACCTTGAATTGAAAGAATTACATTTGCTAATTAATGATTCAATATTTTAATTAAACATAACTGATAAGTATTATCTATTGCATAAGTGTCACGCGCGCCCACCTCGCCAGCAAGGAAGACACGGCAACACACCAGGATCCTTCTGCAGCAAACGTTTATTCCAATGAAAAGGAGGAAAGACCCCGGGCCCAGAAAAGGCACTGTTTATATACCCTTGGAGCGGCGTGTTCACTTCTGATTGGCTGCTTACTCGTTACCCGCCAAAAAACGCCCCGGGATGGGCTGTGACTTGGCGCTTTTTTACCATAGCACATGCGCAGTTTACTTGTTTACTTGGAGGAGCAAAAGATGCCAGCGCCATCTTGTAATGGCAAATGCTGTCACCACAGCACATGCACGGTTTACTTGTTTACTTGGAGGAACACCGGATGCCAGCGCCATCTTGTAATGGCGAATGCTGTCAGCACAAGCCGCGGCTTTCCACACATAAGTTTAAGAAATCTGGAGGGGACAGGATCACGACTACCTCCAGTTTCCCTTAAGGTATTATGCAGGACAAGATGGCCTCCAAGTCACAGTAAAGGATGCCTTTACTTCCATCTCCAAGATAGTAAGACTAGTATGCACCAGCATGCTCAATTCTACTATATCTTCCAGCTAAAACTAGCAATTAAAAAGCAAGCACTCTTCCACATGAACTCCATTTGCAATCTGTAATTCTTAAGTTTTAATTTACATGAAGAAATTTGAAAATTTGAAGATTTTACTTGAATTTATTTTATTACTTTAAAATATACTATTTTATTAATTTTTGAAAAATTTCATACAATATTTCTAATATTCACTTTTTCCTTTTACTTCTTCCAGATCCACTTTCACTTTCCCTCAACTTTGTATATTCTTTTAAAAAAAATGACTCAGAGTTTAACTTGTGATGCCTGTGTATTCATGGATGTAGGGCTATCCACTAGAGAATAGTTATTCCAGCAGTGGTCATAACACTATAAATAAATGCATAGATAGATAGATAGATAGATAGATAGATAGATAGATAGATAGATAGATAATAGAGATAGAGAGATAGAGATAGAGATAGAGATAGGGATAGGGATAGGGATAGGGATAGGGATAGAGATAGAGATAAAGATAGAGATAGATAATTCCTCCCTCCCCCAAATGCCATAAACACCAATATCTCCTCACTGAAGGGTGTCTTCTGAGCCTTTCTAACTCCATTCTAGAATACTGACAGGCCTGATCATGCACGTATATTATGAATGCAACGACAACTGCTATGAGTTCATGAGTACAGTGATCCACTCAACTTGCACAAAGCTTTATTTGGCCTCAGTCCTCCCAAATCTCTGTGTCTTACATTTGATCCATCCTTCCTGAAGCATGGTTCCTAAACCTTGGGGGAAGGGGATTTGATGTAGATGTTCTTTGCATTTGGCACTCTAGTGACAAAATGACACTTGTTTTCTGTACTTTCACCAGCTGTCAGTTTATCAAGAACATTTAGTGAAGCTGAGCACGATGGTTCATGCCTATGTTCTTAGCTTGGAGATGGAAAGATGAGCATTAAGAGTTTAAGGTCATTGGTTATATTCATGTTAACCACTGTGCATTACACAAAGCATCTTGTCTGATGAGGTCAGTGAATGACACTAACCTAGGGGTATAGAGTTGTGAGTTTAAACAGCTTTTTGAAATACTTAGTAGAAAGTGCAAACACACATGAACACACACACACACAAATACTGTACATTTTAAACTATATATTACATATAGTTTAATAAATATGATTTGTATGTAAAATATATAAACCATATGTTTAATACAATATTAAACTGTATATTATATATTTGTATAACATTAAAGTATTTTATATGAATGTAGATACATATATGTATATATACATATACGAGCTTTGGTGGAAGGGGATTTAATGTAGATAGAAATATCCTACACATGGGATAAACTTTTTTCAAAGGCACTATATATTCACAAGGATACACATATATCCATATAGAAAAATTTAATGTATGATACATTATTTCAGGGTTTCTTTTGGGAAATTTATCTTTTTTAACTCTGGGGCTTGAGAGTTCCCTGAGTTCTTGGTCAGTTTTATAGTACCATGCATGTATTTCATATTGTAGACTGTGCCATACATCCAATCAGAAATCTCTTAGTTACACATTACCATAGCTTGTTGTGCTGGTGGGAAGGAAAGCAAGAACAGGTGCAATAGTTTATATTGGTTTTAACATCTCCAAGATTCCGAGACTAACAACTTAAGGGAGGCTATCCCAAACCCAGGATAGAGCTTTTAGGATGAACATTATGTTTTCTGTAAGATAACTCTAATTAAATTACTTTATATGAATATATATACATACATATATATACACACACATATATATTAAGTTATAAAAGTTGGTATGTTCTTTTGTAATATCTTTAGTTACCCCTCTTCCTACCCTCTCTCTGATTGAATTTTAAGAGATATGCTTAGGTTGTTAATGATATAGAAATATCAGGTAAATAACATTATTTCAATGTATTTTCTTGACAAAAGAAAACCCTAAAGGTTAATGTAGTTGATACATGAGACACACTGTACCTTAAATATCTAACAGATAAGAAACAATCTTGATTAACTGGTAGACTGGAAAAACACAAGAAGATTTGTTACAATGTAAATAATCTATAAACATGTAAGTAAATATATACTACACATATGCACATAATCATACACAAAATTTATTTTAAGAAATACAAATAATTTATTACCATTAAGATTTTTCCCTTTGTCAGTTGCTAAATTTTTTAATTAAAATATAATTATATAATTTTTCTTTGCCCCTTTTCAACCATTTTCTGTGCTCTGACTGCTAATAGAATATCCTTATACCCCCTCAATCTGTAGCCTCCTTTAATCGTGTGTGTGTGTGTGTGTTGTGTGTGTGTGTGTGTATGTGTGTGTGTGCATGCGTGCACGCTCTCACATGCCATGCATAAGTAAACATGTATATATGGCTAGTATATATGTTTTTAGAGCTGATCCTTTTGTTTTAGATAAATCATTAAGGGGATTTATTCCTGTAAAGGACAAATTCATTCATTTCTCTCTCTTATTCTATCTTTTCCTCCCCACTCCTACAATCATTAACTCTCTGTAGGTCTTTATCTAGGCGTGGTGCCCTGTGAAATTTCACTTATCCATATCAGCATATCAATTTTTGTTATTGTTGAGCCTCAGATATATAGCTATATTGTTTAGATTTCACGGATGTAGCTTTCCTGCCAGATGCAGAAGATACAAGTTCACAGCTTACTTATAGGTCCTCTGACTCTTGTAAATCTCTCTATCCCTCTTATCCAAAGTTCAGTTAGCTTTAGGTGTAAGAGTTATGGCTATATCAATGGAGGCTTCAAATCTGATAATCAGTAGTTCTCTTCATTTTAATCAGTTGTAGCTTCCTGTAAGAGCTACACTTACATGTAAATAAAGAATAATGTTTTAGAATGCAGTTAGACATTGTTCTATTTTAGTGAAGTGGCAGCTGTAGCTTTTCTTCTAAGATATATGTCCTCATTATCCATAGATATTTGGCTAAGTTTTCAGCACCAGACATGATTTCATTCTTGTTGAGTGAGCCATAGTCCAACCAAACCTCTATTGGTTACCACTAAGATATAAGTGCCACATTGTAAGCACTAGTGATAACTTGCCATGTTGGTCAGTGTTGTGGTTCATAGGTTTCACAGCTGAGTCTGACTACTGATTGCTTCTTTCCTATAGCAGCTAGCATACCAACTTCTGGTACTATGAAAATTAATTTTCAGTAGAACTGATTTTTGAGACAGACCTACCTCAATTCCTCAAGTCCTATGTCTGAAATATGTGGTCTTTTCAGCAATAATGACTTAACCTCTAGCTTCCAGCAGACAATAGTAATAGTTTATCTGCTCTGATTATTTTCTCCATAGTTCTAGGCAATCCATATTTTTAAATGTTAGAAACAGTAAAAACAAAGTAGACAAGTTATATCTTTAAAAAATTGCACTTAACCTAAGCATGATTTGTTTTAAAATGCAATAAAAGCAAAACTTCAAAGGATTGCACTGCAGATTAATATCTGATTTTAAAATTCATTTTAACGGCTAATTAGCTGCAAAGGGGAGATTCCCTTATGATGAGAAATTCCTTGTGTAATGAGTTTTCAAATGCTTAACTAAAAGTCAGACTTATGATTTGGAGTCCTATCTGGGCATAGATTCCTTTGATATAACTTGTCAAAGAAAATAATCCAAGGATATGAGAGTTCATAAGGTTGTATATGGCCTGGCAAACCAAGGAGGCTTAGAGCTACAAGCACTTCTTTGACTTGAATAACTAGACTGGTCTTTTATGTGACAGATACCACGAAATCATGCCCTTACCCATCCTCCTTTATATTAGAAAGGGTATACGATGAAGTCATTCATATCTAAGAAGAGTACAAGAGGAAAAAAGAAAAGACCTTAGACAAGTGAATACATCTACATCACATACACATACATATACATAGCCATAAATATTTTGCAACCTACTTTTAATAAAGACTCAACCTCTCCTCTAGCCCACCACCCAGCAGAGGTAGTCAAAGAGAAAAGTTATTAGGAATTTGGGGAACTGGACCTGTTCAACAATAGTTCTTTTGGGGTAAGCTCGATCTTCTTTGGCAGCATCTCAGTCCTGTAGCAAACACTAAAACTGACTTAGCAGCTGCAGACCAGTCCTCTAGGTAGACAGACACCAGGCACAAAGCTGTAGTTACAGTCCAGTCCTTTCAACAAGCAGACACCAGGCAGCTGTAGTTCAATTCTGAAGAAACCACTGGGCTTGCCCACTGGCCTAAGGTGAGGCAGCGGAAGTGGCAAGCTGCAGCAGAAACTTCACAAGCAGTTCTTGGGAGAGCTTCTCTCGGTGACAGAGTTACCATAAGTTGAGCTTAACAACGCTATGTAAGGCAAACCATTACATGTGTGTTGTTAGTGAATAACGAGGAAGAGCAAACCAAACTAATGCTCAGTGCTTGTCTCCCACTGTCTGTGGGGTCTTATTTATATTCCTTCATTCAGGGTCTGTTCATGTGTTTACTATATCAAAACATTCTTTCACCTATGTCTGCTTCAGGGAAACATCCTCTTATGTGTTTGCTTTAGCAAGACATCCTTCCAACTGTATGCCCCAGAAAAACATCATTTGACATAACTAAGTTTCCGAAGAATTAGAAGTTTTCACTTCATAGGTATGTAAGTCCACATCGATGCCTGAAAGTTTCCACTAAAGTCCCTATGGGGCCTGAAGCTTTCAACTCCTTCTCAAAAGCACCAGGCACATAGTAGAGATTTGTCTTAACTTTTCTGAAGTGAAAACTTGGGAGGGAATATCTAAAGAACAATTAGTAAAAATACATGCTTCAAACATTTTCACCCAGCTAGAAATTTGGCTTTGGTATTTCACAGCACTGAAAGTGTAAATCCCACATCTGGGAGCTCTGGAATATAAAAACAAAACCAATCAAACAACTAATGAAGAACCCACATGTCTCTCTGGGGACATCTTTATCTTTGTGCATGTCTGCAGAATGGAAAGAGCACTTTTAACCTCCAAACCTTTAAACTGCTCAAAATTAGGTTGATTAAGTCTGTCTCCAAATCTCTAAAGACCTGCCTCTGATGCCTTCATAGTCAGATGTCTCTGACTACATTCTTTTTGAGGAAGAGTTTGCTTTTAAACACCTGAGTCTCTGGTGTCAACATGGACAGGATTACTTCTTGACTCCTCAAACCGAATTCTCACAATGAAATTCCAAATCTATCACCAGTCATTGTACATTCCCTCAATTTTTGGACCTTTGCCTACTTTGTTATGAAATTCTGTTAACAAACTCAGGGTCTTACAGCATTCAGTAGTCACTGGAAAGTCGAAGATTTAGAGTTGTCTCATGATTTTCCCAGGATCATAGAACTCGGCAGAATTCGCTGCTTTACCACAGGTGTGAGAGGTAAGGCTAGGCGCTTAAGAGGTTCTCTTTACTAGACTGTGACTCAACTACAGCAGTGTAGGAGGTCAAATATAAGATCCACCTCCTTTTTTTAGGATTTATACTCATCCTACTGGAAGTTAACAAGCAAGGACCTTTGACCCAGCAGGGGGAAAGTACAAACTGTGCAAATACTCATTTGTACTCAAGAGTAGTTTTGTTTCATGAAAACTGCAGAACAAAAATAAGCACAGTCAAGGCATAAAAAGAGTGTAGGCATAAAAAAATTTATTACCTGCAGCTGGCAATGAGAACATGGAAGCCATCTCCAAAACAATGCTATCTTTAAACAAAGGACAAATGAGGATTTTATCCAAGGAGTGCATACATATTTATATGGTGGTTGGTCATTTCTGAACATGTTTGGTTGAGGAGCATAGTCTTGAGAATGCTCTGCTTACAGTCATGGAGTACATGTTTAACAAAATGATGGATAAGAATATCTCTAGGCATCATCAGTCCAAGCTTTCAGTAAAAGCTGAAAATAAAGCAAAGGATACGTTAAAGGTGCATTACCATATAAGTCAGACTTGCTTCATAGCCCACATGTAGAGAAGACTGGCCGCAGACTTGCAGAAATCCTCTTCTGCCTCCTTGGTGCTGGGATTATAGATATGTACCACCCTGCTTGGTTTAGTTTTGCTGATGATGTTATTTGATTTTATTTGTGATTCTAAAATCATTCTGTAGTTCCAACAGCAATAGCATGATTAAGAAACCTCTGCATCACCATATAGGTATACTCAGGGAAAAGGAAATGGCATGCAGAAAATGGAAATGAGGAAAAGATATGATCTAATTGCTTAGGCCTAATTCTGTCATGTTCAAGTGCAATATAACCATTTGACTGATTTTGATTGAATGAGACTTTAGCATCTTGCTTTTTAGGAGTAGATTATGTTCTCTTTGCAGATCAATTTTACTTACATTTTGTTATGGAAGGATATATTTTTCCACCTGGTTAAAATGCATGAAAGCAGGTTTAGGTCAAATATAAGGTACTCAATTGTAGGTTGTTGTTATTTTTTTTCCGTTAGTCATTTTTTTACAGTCCAGTCTACATCCCCCTCCTGCTCTTGTCCCCCATCACTCTCCATCCTATACCACCTCCCTTCCCCATATCTCCAAGAGGATGTCTCTACCCTCCACCCCCACCCCACTAGTCCTCCCCTCTCCCTGGGGCCTCAAGTCTCTGGAGGGTTAGGTGCATCTTCTCTCACTGAGGCCAGACCAGGCAGTTCTCTGCTATATATGTGTTGGAATTCTCATATCAGCTGGTGTATGCTGCCTGGTTGGTGTTATTTAATGTGACTTTCTAAAGTATTTAGAAATAAAGGTAAGTTCATCCATAAACACTTACACCATTCCTCCAAGAGGTACAGTCAAGGGACTTCTGGCTTCTTCTCAATTGTCCTAATGAAGTAGTGTCCTAATCAATTGGTATCTAAGTTATTTGTTATAATTTCAGATTTTTGACTTAAAATATTTTTTAACTTGCATGCAGAGTACTTTTTCAAAACATTTAATGTTAGTGGGCTAGCAAATGTGCCCTTTTACTCACTGAGTCGAGTCTCCCTATTATTACATTAAGAATTTTATTTTAATTTTGACCTTGTATATTTGGTCAGCTTTATTTTTAAAAAACTTAAAAACTATCTACCCTCAATGGTTACCTGCATAAGATCTTCTCAGATCATGCCAGTCAGCCATTCACTATGGTTATGGAAGGACTCATAGAACTCCAACCTTTACGTATTGTCAGTTGTAGATGGCTGAGGGAGGGGAAAGAATTTTTCTTCTGATGTGGCTACTACTAGATTGCAGGCAGCACTAACTAAATTCAGAGGGTGAATTTAAAATAGAAAATGAAGGTGGGAGGGGATGTATTATTGAAAGTCCAGGAGGAATTGGAGTCAGCGGTCTGGATAGGATGTTCAAGACATACTGTATGCATGTACGGCTTTGCCAAAGAATGAATAGCATATTCTTACCAAAAAATTTTACTCTTTGGGGAAGAATCTTTTATTCTTCTTTGAATTTTTTTTTATTAATTAGTGGTTTTGTTAACATCCCTTGAGCTAAAACTGAAAGTAAATTCCTCAAGGCTTCTATGATTTTATTTCAATCCTGCAGCAGGAAACTTAATGGAAAATGTAACGTCTTCTTAAGCACAGCAAGAAAGAATGGCCTGAGTAATTGTCACACTTAGTAGGTGAACATTCTGGTCATCTTAAAGCCAGTCCCATGTTGCTAACATAGACAACACCAACTGTTTCTTCTATGTGCATTTATAGGTTGAATCAGGCATCTTTTCAGGGGGAAAAGCAACAGCTTTACATTCTGTGATTTGAATCTAATCCACCAGACTGGCTGTTTTCTTAGGAATAACCTTCTAAGTGTCTGGAGCACTTGCAACCATCTGTGATTGTTCTATAGTGAGCTGTGAATTCGACATCAACCCGTACATGATCTTCTACTCTGCTGCACTTAAAACTGAAGATACTGTTCCTAAATTAGTTATTAGAACAAAGAGTTCAGCAAACCATCCCTAAGGAAACTAATGATACCAACATTCATCAGGACACAATTTCTTTGCCAGATCCTCAAGTTTAAATTGTTTCTTAGTTTTGTTCCTCACAAAACGTTAACAGTTTTCACACATCTATCAGATATTTTCTGTTATCTCTGCTTAATTCCCTGCTACGAAGCTTGAAAGCTGATGAGAATTCACCAATAGACTGAAGTCTGATCTTAGTTTAGCATCTAGGTCCAAGTCAGCTCTTCCTTTTTAAATGTTATTTTAATTATGTATAATTAGCACACTACATTAGAAGCAGAGTGGGGAAGAGAAAGGGTGGTTAAGGAGGTTACATCAACAGGAGAAGCAAAGCAAAAATATCCCTTAGGATAGTCTAGGTTCTCTGCCATTTAGTTTTTGCCCAACACAATGGGGGTCAGTAAGGCTGAGGCTGTCAGCATTACAGTCTTAGGTTTTAACTCCTTTGTCGGATCCATATCTTCACCTCAATGAAATTATACCATGTTTTTGTAAAGAATGCATATTAAGGCCTTTGGGCTGGGCAGACACAGAGTTGGTCTGCTCCTGTGGAGATACTGAATCCTCAGCCATCCTAGAGGAGCCACTGCACTCAGAGCAGCCGGTAAGAACTCCATCTCACTCCCTAAGCCCCAGAGATACATCTGGGAGCCAGGGACATTCAGGACACATCCAAAACTTGCCCCTCTGGAATTCGACTTCCCTTCCACCCCTGCCTGGTCTTTTGGGCTGGGGCAGACACAGAGTTGGTCTGTTCCTGTGGAGATACTGAATCCTGAGCCATCCTAGAGGAGCCACTGCACTCAGAGCAGCAGACACCAAGGTGGTTTGCACTTGGGAGACACTGTATCCGGAGCCATCCTAGAGGAACCACTGCACCCAGAGCAGAAGGATTTCCAGATCCAAGAGGTGGCCTGAGTCACAGGAGTTCTTCCACCCAGGAGATTAGGATCATAAGACCACAGAGATGCACACTAGATGCTGAGAAAGCATTTGACAAAATTCAACATCCCTTCATGATAAAAGTCTTGGAAAGATCATGAATTCAAGGCCCCTACCTAAACATAGTAAAAGCAATTTACAGCAAACCAGTAGCCAACATCAAACTAAATGGAGAGAAACTTGAAGCAATCCCACTAAGATCAGGGATTAGACAAGGCTGCCCACTCTCCCCCTACCTATTCAATATAGTACTGGAAGTCCTAGCCAGAGCAATTAGAAAACAAAAAGAAGTCAAAGGGATACAAATAGGAAAGGAAGAAGTCAAAATATCACTATTTGCAGATGATATGATAGTATACTTAAGTGACCCCAAAACTTTCACCAGAGAACTCCTAAACCTGATAAACAACTTCAGCAAAGTGGCTGGTTATAAAATCAATTCAAACAAATCAGTAGCCTTCCTCTACATAAAAGATAAACAGACTGAAAAAGAAATTAGGGAAATGACACCCTTCACAATAGTTGCAAGTAATATAAAATACCTTGGTATGAATCTAACCAAGCAAGTGAAAGACCTGTATGACAAGAACTTCAAGTCCCTAAAGAAAGAAATACAAGATTTCAGAAGATGGAAAGATCTCCCATGCTCATGGATTGGCAGGATTAATAAAATAAAAATGGCCATCTTGCCAAAAGCAATCTACAGATTCAATGCAATCCCCATTAAAATCCCAACTCAATGCTTCACAGAGTTAGAAAAGGAAATTCTCAAATTCATTTGGAATAACAAAAAACCCAGGATAGGGAAAACTATTCTCAACAATAAAAGAACTTCTGGAGGAATCACCATCCCTGACCTCAAGCTGTAGTACAGAGCAATAATGATAAAACTACTTGGTATTGGTACAGAGACAGGCAGGAAGATCAATGGAATAGAATTGAAGACCCAGAAATGAACCCACACACCTATGTTCACTTGATCTTTAACAATGGAGCTAAAACTGCCCAGTGGAAAAAGGACAGCATTTTCAACAAATGGTGCTGGTTCAACTGGAGGACAACATGTAGAAGAATGAAAATTGATCGATTCTTATCTCCTTGTACAAAGCTCAAGTCTAAGTGGATAAAGGACATCCACATAAAACCAGATACACTGAAACTAATAGAAGAGAAGGTGGGGAAGAGCCTCGAATACTTGGGCACAGGGTAAAAGTTCCTGAACAGAACACCAATGGCATGTGCTCTAAGATCAAGAATTGACAAATGGGACTTCATAAAATTGCAAAGTTTCTGTAAGGCAAAGGACACTGTCAATAGACAAAACAACAACCAACAAATTGGGAAAAGATCTTTACCAATCCTACATCTGATAGAGGGCTAATATCAAGTATATACAAAGAACTCAAGAAATTAGACTCCAGACAACCAAATAACCCTATTAAAAATGGGGTATAGAGCTTAACAAAGAATTTTCAACGGAGGAAACTCGAATGGCCGAGAAGCACCTAAAGAAATGTTCAGTATCCTTAGTTGTCAGGGAAATGCAAATCAAAACAACCCTGAGATTCCATCTCACACCAGTCAGAATGGCTAAGACTAAAAACTCAGGTGATAGTAGATGCTGGCGAGGGTGTGGAGAAAGAGGAACACTCCTCCATTGTTGGTGGGACTGCAAGATGGTGCAACCACTTTGGAAATCAGTGTGGCGGTTCCTCAGAAAATTGGACATAGCATTACCTGAGGATCCAGCTATACCACTCCTAGGCATATACCCAGAAGATGCTCGAACATATAACAAGGACATATGCTCAACTATGTTCATAGCATCCTTATTTATAATAGCCAGGAGCTAGAAAGAACACAGATGTCCTTCAACTGAGGAGTGGATTCAAAAAATGTGGTATATTTACACAGTGGAGTATTACCCAGCTATTAAAAACAATGAATTCGAGAGTTTCCTAGGTAAATGGATGGAACTAGAAATTATCATCCTGAGTGAAGTAAGCCAATCACAAAAGAACACACATGGCATTCACTCACTGATTACTGGATATTAGCCCAGAACCTTGAAATGCCCAAGATGCATCTCACAGGCCACATGAAGCTCATGAAGAAGAAAGTATATCAAGGAACAGTAGAGAAAAACATCAGGTAGAGACATATAAGTCTTTGTAATCCTAAAGTCTATAATATTCTCTTTCATAGTATCAAAATTGACATTTTGCTTGTAGCTAGCTCACTAGAACCTGTGGAAGAGATTCTATTGAACAACAAGGATTAGAGAGAGGCAGAAAGCCACAAGAATGAAGGTAAAGAAGAAACATATTTAAGAGAGTCCCTGATAAAATTGGATATAATTCACAGTCCAACCTAACTCTCTTTCATCAAAATTTTAGTACATTATTTAAAATGTTATTTACTTATTTTCAAAGACTCATTTAAGGAGACAGATTAGATCAATGTAGCTTTTTACATGCCACTAGGAACCAATTAAGAAACACATCCTGTTGTGTTTCAGTGGCTATTTTTAATTTAGTTAATGACTTTTTCTGTCTTTCATGGTTCTTTTTTTCCAAAATATATCTTGGGAATAAACAATTTTGTCCTAATGAAAAGTTTTATATTATGGCAACTATAGACTATTTCCTTTGGTAAGGTGGGTCCAATTGTTCAACCTTTTACATAACCTCTTATAAAGTTTAACTTTGGACTAATGCTGTATCTCAGATTTTACTTAAAGACTTAGCCACATGTTGTGAACTCCAACATAACCTAACATATAAATAAACTTTAACTCTTTAGACAAGTATCTGATTTCTGTTTTGTCTTATCCAGACAAACAGAAGCCTTTTGTATGACACAGTCTTGTTTTTGCCATAGACTCTTAAGTTCATATACCCTATCATAGTTACTTATCTATTGCTATGAATAGATGCCATTTCAAGGGGAATTTATATAAGAAGGTGTTTAATTAGAGGCTCCTTAAAGTTTCAGAGGGAGGAATAGAGTCTCTGACTATCAGAGAAAGGCACATGCAGTAGACAAGCAAGCATGGGGCAGTTGCTATGAGCTTACATGTTGAGACAATTGTCAAGAAAAAAAAGAAAGGCAGAGAGAGTGAACTGGAGTGGTGAAACTTCAAAGCCCACACTTTGCGTCATACCTCTTCCAACAAAGCCACACCTCATCCAGTTTTAAACCAGGGACCAAACATGCAAGCATGGCCTCCCTATGGTGCCCATTCTCATTCACAATATCACACACAGCTTCATTGCAAAATAACTCTGTCTCAAAGCCCAAAAGATAGCAGACTAATGTGAAAGATCAGTCTCTAGTTAGAGGGGAACTTAACTACAAACTTTTGGTCTAACTAAGGTAAGTAGGGGACCTCAGTGGGGTCAGCTACATCTTTTTTTATGTTCCTAAAGACTTTGGGGGGGATATTGTCTACACTACATAAAGCCCCTTCATTGCATACCGTATTTCTAGAAGATAAAATTCTTTTAGCTACAGTCAATTTTTGAAGACTTAATTGGCTTTGTTATGGTTCAAGTATCAGGTCACAGTTCCAACATAAAATGATTTAGATTGCTTCCATACCATCATATAGGAAAGTTGTATCTATAACAGAAGTAAAGGAAGTGATGAGGTAAAGATAATACAATTTTTTACATCTCACAGTTTTTGTGTGTGAATGTGGTATAAACATGTTTTCTTGAGAAGAAACACAAGCTATTTATTCAGAGCTTGTTATAACAAGAAAATTAAAAAATTACCACTCTATTTATAATTGTTCATCTATTTTTTAAGAAAATCTAGAAAATTAAACATGTGAGCATTGTCTTATATTATATTCAGCCCTTGAACACCTCCCATGACATTCCCATTTCTTCCCAAATTTATGATCCCTTTTTTTCTTTTATTGTTGTATACTCACGTATACATCAATTCTTATGTATAGATAAGTACAACCATCTGAGTACTTTTGATGTTACTCTTACCTGTACATGGATACAGATCATCACTTGTTATTTGGTAGTTATTCAGGAGGCTTTTTGATGGAGGAAACTTATTCTCCCTATCCAAGTAATCATTAGTAACCTGTAATAATTCAACTTGGATACAGAGACCTTTGAGCTGTTTTTAAATCTACTTGGTATGTCAACTGGTATTGTCCTTATTCAGGCATCAATTAAGCAGCTATACTGTGGTTATTTCATAAGTGTAGCTTCCTCGTCATATCTAGAAGACCCACTCTTGCAGCAGACTCTCTGGTCCACTGTCCCTTATAATCATACTGCCCTTCTTTCCTGATGGTAACTGAATCTTACTTGTAGAGGTTGTATAATGGATACATCAATTAAAGTTGGATGCCCCTTGGATAGTTATTTTCAGAATTTTAAATAGTTGCTGCTTTCTATAATAGTCTCCATCTTCTGCTTTAAAAAAGCTTTTTGAGACCAGGTAAAAATTCTTATAGTTAGTTGTCTATGAAATAAGGATAAGTGTTAAAATGCACTAGTAAGTTCCCGTTAAGATCCAGGATCATTCTAACACTGGCTAGGTTTATAGTGATAGTGGGCACAAATTTTCTCCTACTGGATAGGTCTTAAGCTCAATTAGACAGCTGTTGATTGCCTATTTTTCACAAATAGTGATTGACATTGATTCTGATAATTCAAGGAAGATTAGGTTGTAAAATGTTTAAACATCAACTTAGGTTATATTCTATGAAGAAACTTTTAAGCCACATTTAAAAATGTGTGGAGGTAGAGTTTGTTCAAGTATTAATATGACTTAGACTATTTATCCATTTGTTCAGTTTTTCATGTAATCCTTGTAACAGCTCTAGAAAATATTTGTCCCTGTGTGTCTGTCTGTCTCTCTCTGCTTGTTCACACCCAAGTGCACACATGCATGTGTGCATGTTTCCTTGTGTGTGTGAGTGCATGTGTGTATGTACATGTGTATATGTAAGTGCCTACATGAGTATGTGTGTGCTCACATGTGTGTGTGTAGTGTGCTATTTTAGGAAACATTGCCAAAGAGAGATTAAATCCCTCAATTAACCATAATTTAACTGTAAGGGTCTAACTGTCTGGTTAATGAGAGGGAGAATACTGATTCCTATTTCTAGACTATTCAGCCAGACTATGAATTAAAGTGACATACAACAGTGTATTTATACAACCATGTGTGTGTGTGTGTGTGTGTATACAATGTAACAGCAGAAAAACCACATTTAATTATGCACATGTGAACAAACATACCACAAAGCTGTGACATTCAAGGAATGTTAAGTTGTCTGAGGGAGTATATGGAAAAAGGAAAATATGACACAGAGAAGGGAGGGAATATATGGCAAATAAATGTCTATATTGTTCAATTAAAAGCCTTAGGGATTAATAAAACTTGACTTAAAACTGTCATTTTCTTGAGACGATACATATATATATATATATATATATATATATATATATATATATATATATATAAATTTAAGGATAAAAAGTTTCATCACAGAAGGGCACATCTCAAGATATTCTATTGTATATGCACTTGAATTCAACAAGCTAGATCTATGCTATATTATATTCTTATTTTCTAAAATCATACTTTGTAGTGATTTTCCTGAGTTGTATCCCTAATATTATGCTATTAAGATCTAAAAAGACAGAAAATTGGACAGAGATGTGGGGTAGAAAAAGGCCCAGCAGAATGTAAACTAAAATTTATATGCAAGAAATGGAACCAAAAGATGCAGCAAGCCCTCTATTAGAGAATTTTTACAAACATAGTGAAAAAATACAAAACTGTTAGGCATTAGATGAGCACATTATTCTTATCCAACCCTTTGTCTAGGCTTTCTTTACCTGTGTGACCATGAATTTCATGGTCCCTAATTGTATCAGATATTGGACAATACAAAATATAAATATAATAGCTTAGGTTAACCTCTTAGGACTATCTGCTGTCCAGGACTCTTTCTCATAGTGCAAATTACATGCCAGGAAACTTAACATGAAGAAACTGACTTCAACTGTAAAAATATTTCTCTCAAACAGAAGTATAATTCTCAGTCCCACCTCCAAGCCCATATCTGTATCCTACTGCCCTGAGATGTAAAATTCATTCTAATCACTACCCAGTAAGAACCCCTGTTGCAATATTCTCAATAAATTGTTTTTCCCTTCTGGCCTAAAAGGTATATTCATTTATCACTCGCCAGTCCCCTCTCTGCTAATTCCCATATCCTCTCTTGCTACTTTTCTATGTTAGTATCTTTCCAATATCAATGATGTTTATAACACAGTACTTTAGTCCTTTTGTATTGTCTTGATCTATTTTACCAAATCTTGAAAGTTAACTGATATAAATTACATATTATGTTCGTTGTTTATGCCTACCATCTCCCTGAAACATTTGCCTAACAAAATAAGAATCCAACATCAGAATTCTGCTAGTACTGGTGGTAGTGTACTGCCAATTTGACATTCATTGTACATACAAATAGATATATGATTATCTAATACATTTGTATAGTTCTATTATTTATCCTGTATTGTATTACATGTACAAGTCTTGTATTACTCTTCCTTGTGTTTAGTCCTATGATGGGCAGAGGTAAGTTATGAAATTTGTTCATAATTATTATAATTAAAAATACTTAATTCAGCCATAACAATGTTCATTGTATGGGTATAATTTCTGTAGCTTAGATCCTTGTTAATTTTCAAAAATTACCTGTTTTCTATTCTAGTATTTACTTGTTATTAACACATTTCTATTCAATAATATACTAAGAATACTGTGTATAGTTTCATAAAGCATGAGAAAGGTATGATAATTGTAAACTATAAGTGAAAGCGGCTGAAATAAAATAGTTCTAAGTATTTCAGAAGTGTACAGGATTGCTTCCTTGCCTAAGGATGTAAAGGCACTTTCATATTTCTCCCATTGCATATTAGTTTTCATGCTTTCTGACAGTATTGCCAAGGGACTAAGGAATAAATGTGACAGATGCCTTGTATCTATATTCAAACTCTGTCTATACATAGTATATAAAGCAGACTGCAGTATTTGTTCATTTACACTGCTGACAGGATGGATACTAATGACCACAGCCAGATCCATTGGGCCATTGAGAGGTCATCCATGCTTTCAGGCTTTCAGTGTCTTTGAAGAATTGACTCTTTCATTTTAATTTTTAATATTTCTAGCTTCAGATTTTTTAGGTCACAAAATCCATGTAAACATCATTATAAGTTATTATAAATGCATATAATTAGATATATGACAATTATTATCCTGATAGCATTCTATAGCAAGAGTATCATAAATGCATGGTTTAACCTGATTATAACTCTTCTCTAGTTCCTTTCTCCTTCCCAATTTCTCTCTTCTTCCTTCTCCTTCTGTTTCTAGCCTCTTCCTTCTCTCTCTCTCTCTCACACACATACTCTCTCTGTCTCTCTCCCTTTCTCAGTGATGGTTTCACTATGTAGCTTAAGATGCTCTCAAAAATATGATGTTACTGCATTTACTCCCTACCAAGGAAAGGAATTATAAGCATACATTCCTAGGTTCAATTTAAAAAGGTTCTTTTTATTGAACATAGTTTTTTTCATGTAATGTATTAGGTTTTATTTTTCTCTTCCCTCAACTCTTCCAAGAAAAAATTTTAAAGCAAATTAAAGGGAAGAACCTGGTCATCCCCTGGATATTCTAAGGAAACTGAGCACAAGAAGAGGATCTTAAATCCAATCATATAAATGTGATACAGGACTTCAAAGGTGACATGAAAAAATCCAATAAGGAAACAAAGGAAAATACATTCAAACAGCTAGAGGCATTAAAAGAAGAAGCAAAATTATGCAGAAATACAAGAAAATATAATCAAACAGGTGAAGGATGTGATTACGATTGTCTAAGACTTGAAAAGGGAGATAGAAGGAATAAAGAAAACACAAACTGAGGCCATTCTGGAGATGGAAAACCTAAGGAAGATAACAGGAACTACAGACGTAATCATCACCAATAGGATACAGGAGATGGAAGAGAATCTGTCAGGGGTAGAAGATATGACAGAAGAAATCAATATATCAGTCTAAGAAAATGACAATCTATAAAGTTCACGACACGAAACATCTAGGAAATTTGGTACACCATGAAAAGTCCAAAGCTAAAAATAATAGGAAGAGAAGAAGAAGATGCCCAGCTCAAATGCCCAGCAAACATCTTTAATGAAATCATAAAAGAAAATTTCCCTAACCTAAGGCAGACATACCTATAAATGTACAAAAAGCTTATAGAACATCAAATAGATTGGGACAATAAAGAAAATTCTACTGACATGCAATAATTAAAACACTAAATATTCAGAAAAAAGAATTTTGTTAAGCAATGAGGAAACCATATAGTTTTTGTTTTAAATTTCGTTGTTTCTATTTAGAAACTGAAAAACACATAAAGCAATTTACAACAAGAATGTCTTTTTAATCAAAGGTTTCATTAATTTAGAACTTAAAATGTATAAATGAACCACATAAAATGCCTAAATTGATGTCAACAAACTCATTAGCCTGTTAAGTGATCATCAAAATGGATACCTTTTAGACATCCATATTTCATTTATGTCATTGAAATGGTCATTAGTTTGGCTTGAAAGGCAGGCATATGTTTTTATTCTTTTAATAAACAATTCTCTCTTTCAATATGAAAAAAACAGAAGATATTCTTTGTTTACTGATCTAATATTTGTAAGGTCTAAATAATCCACATATACAACTAAGCCAGCTATATAGATATAGATGTTTTTATTTCAAAGTTTTATAATTAATTTCATTTTAATTTCTGGCATATTCATTTTGTATCTTGCTCACTGCCTTCTTCCTGGTCCCCACCTCCCACAACCCTTCCCACATCCCTCATTCCTCCTCCTCTTCTCCTCGGGACAGGTGCTCCATGTACCCCTTCCCCATCCTTACACTTCTCGACTCTGCAAGGGTAGGTACTTCCTCTCCCTCTGAGGCCAGATAAGGCAGCCCAGCTAGTAGAACATATCACATATACAGACAGTGTGGCTTTTGGGATAGCCCCCTTTCCAGTTGTTTGAGATTCACATGAAGTCCAAGCTCCACATCTGCTACATTCTAAAGGGAAGGCCTAGGTCCAGCCCATATATGTTCTTTGGTTGGTGGTTCAGATGCTGAGAGCTCCAAGGGTCCAGGTTAGTTGACTCTCTTGGTCTTCCTATGGAGTTCTTATCCTCTTTTGGATCTGCAATTGTTCCTCCTCCTCTTCCATAAGTGTTCCCAAGCTCCATCTACTGTTTGGCTGTGGGTGTCTGTATCTGTCTGAGTCAGCTGCTGGGTGGAGACTCTCAAAGGACAACATACTCCTGTTTGTAAGCATGACAGAATATCACTAATAGTGTTAGGAATTGGTGCTTGTCCATGGGATGGGTCTCAGTTTGATTGACCATTCCCGCAGTCTCTGCTCCATGCTCCTTGCCTGCATTTCTTGTAGACAGGAAGAATTTTGGGCTGAGAGTTTTGTGGGTTTTTAATTGGACTATTTGGTTTGTTGATGTCTAACTTCTTGAGTTCTTTGTAAATTTTGGATATTAGCCCTCTGTTTCTGACTCTGCAGGATGTTATTTTGTCCTATTGTCAGTGTCCTATGCCTTACAGAAGCATTGCAGTTTCATGAAGTCTCATTTATCAATTGTTGATCATAGAGCCTGAGCCATTGGTGTTTTCAAGAAATTACCTCCTGTACCAATGCATTCAAGTGTATTTCCTACTTCCTTTTCTATGAGATTCAGTGTATCTGCATTTATGTTGAAGTCTTTGATTCACTTGGACTTGAGTTTCATGCAGGGTGATAAGTATGGATCTATTTTCATTCTTCTACCAGTAGAAATCTACTTAGTCTAGCGTCATTTTTTGAAGATGTTCTTTCATTTCTCCACTGGATGGTTTTGGCATCTTTATCAAAATCAAATGTGCATAGGTGTGTGGTTTAATTTGGGGGACTTCAATTTGATTTCATTGATCAACGTGTCTGTGTCTGGACCAATAGCATGTAGTATTAATCACTATTGCTTTGTAGTGCAGCTTGAGGCTTTAGGTCAAGGCTGGTGATTCCTTCTGAAGTTCTTGTGTGTGTGTGTGTGTGTGTGTGTGTGTGTGTGTAGATAGATAGATAGATAGATAGATAGATAGATAGATAGATAGATGATAGAGAAATCTCAATTTACAAAATACTCTGAAACAGCCTGAAAATGAAAAAAAATGGTGCTCATAATTTGCTACCGCCATAGTCTTAGGAAATAAAACTTATTGAAAGCTAATCTCCTATGCTCAGGGATCAGGAGAATTAACATAGTAAAAATGGCCATTTTACTAAAAGCAATCCACAGACTCAATGTAATCCCCATCAAAATTCTAACATAATTTTTATAGACCTTGAAAAAGCAATTTCCAACTTTATATGGAAAACAAACAAACAAAACAGAAAAGCCAAAACAATCCTAACAATAAAAGGACTTCAGGAGGAATTACCATTCCTGACCTCAAGCTGTATTTCCAAATTTTAAACCTAATAATCAAGCTAGTGAAATGCATCTGTGGTAAGGGTTCTTGCTATCAAGCTTCACAGCCCACATGCTGAAACTAGAGGACTGACTCTCACAAGTTGTCCTCTGTTCTAGACACACACACATTGATATGCATGTGACCTAATCTAGCTCACACAAAAGAAACAAAAACAACAAAAAGAAATTCAAAGGAAATAAACAGAGAGTTTATAAAACTGAAAGCACTTATCTGTGCCTAAAATATACACACCTCTAAAATTAATACAAAAAAATACCAGGAAAAAAAGTCATTTACTGTGATTTCTGTATTTATAGATATGCTTTCTGGTAGATGATCTGCATGTTTGATTCATTTTTAAAATTCTTACCTTGTTCCTTCAGGAGAAATGAATGAATGTAAAAGGCACATTTTCTGAAGTGGTACACTAGAATTTTCTCACATCCTCTCATCATATAAAAAAACAACCATTATTGATGGATGAGTCCTGTGCTCTGTGAAACATTAAGTACAATTAGTCACATTTTTTTTTTTGCAATTGAAATGCTACATTTTGTTTTTCTGTGCTTTAGACTCATTCCCAAAGAGGACCCAGCTGTTACTCTTTTGCTTCAGGGACATTCTCTGCGAATTCAGATTTAGCTTCAATTAAAAAAAAAAGGAAAGCATTGGATTTGTAACAATAATTATATATCTTTCCAGGGCTCTTATGATAGCAAGCCAAAGAGAAGAGTAGTAGTAATTGATCAGATTCATCCAAAGGGTAATTTATTCTCATAACATCTTTTGGCAGTGGGCAAGTATCCATTAAACAGATGGGCCAATAGGCAAAGTGTTAGAATAATATGAATTCCTAACATTTGAATGGCAATGTTAAAAAATATGTTGAATAACCACCTTCTCTAAATTCACATTCAAAAAGCTCAGGTTAGGTAAGGCTAGCTATCCAAAGTTTAGGCCACTAATAATATCTACATCTTTCACTAAGTAGATTCCTCTCACAGTTGTAACATTTAAAAATATATAATTAATGCTGTATACTGACTCCTGAGGACATTTTCCCTTAAAAGAGAAAGATACTCCTTTGGTGTACTTTTCTGGCAATGTATATTTAATCATCCTAACTTATTTAGAGAAAACAAAGGATTTTCCCTCTCTCTTTTAAATTGCTCTGTGTGTCCAGGTTAACTGCGCACTGTCTTTATCATTAAAGTGTTACTATGTTTTTAAGGCAAAAATTCCACCTCCAATAGTCCAACCAATCTAGGATCTATCATCCATCCAAGTATTACCAGGGTCTGAACATGGACTATTTCCTACTCCTCTGTCCTTGTAATTATCATTTAAAAATTTTCAGGAGAGTTTATTGTATCAATCTACATTGCTAGATAGGTTGTACGTTAGTTTTAAATGTATCTGGTTATACCAGAAAGCTTCCTGGGAAATGTTTTCATATTCAAGAGATGAACTCCCAAGTCAGGAAGCAGTGGTATTATGCTTTTTTAAAAGTCTCTGGAGAGGTAGAAATCCAATTAACATTAGGAGTAGTTTAGAATGTCATGTCTCCATCCAGGGACAGAGATACGATTCAGATCCTTGCAACATTGCTGTTTCACTTGCTGGTTTTACAGGCTGCTGATTAGGAAGACAGATCTGTCTCAATGATATTCATGTCCACTTATATCTATCTTGGTACCTCATACCAATATACCAGTGGCCTGTACTTACAAAAGACAAGAAATAAAATAATATTACATAAAATAGACTTCAAGCATTTACTTTATATATCTATAGTACTTTTGCTTTTATTTTTTCTTCTCGTACAATATATACCAACTGCAGCCTCCTCTCCCTCCATTCCTCCCAGTGCCCTCCATCAACCTCTTCTCTCCCCCAGATCCACTATTCTTACTTCCCTTCAAAATAGAGCAGGCATTCAAATGATATTAACGGAACATGACACAAGATGCACATACACATGTTCACTACCAGTGTGTCTGGTACCCAGGAAGGTGAGAGGAACACGTCAGATTCTGAGGAAAGAGAGTTATAGGTAGTTGTGAGCCAATATGTGGGTGCTCAGACCCCAAACCATGTCATCTTCAAGAGGAGTTAGCCATTGAAGCATCTCTCCAATCCCAATAAAACTTTTTTTTTGACCAAAAGAAGGAGCACCTTTGAAGAATTAAAGCAGATACGCTGGCAAATCCTTTGTAGGGAGCTCAGAGAGTCCTGAATTAGTGATGTTGTAAGTGAATGTCTAATTTGACATGGGCACTGCCATGTTGATGATTCATTCCCAAAACCTCAGTTGAAGAAACCATTACCTATACGAGCTATGGTCAAGACAGTCAAAATGTTCTTTTGTGGAAATTTGAATGTTTATAGATAATTGATCAGTGTTTTGTAAAGAACAGCAACTGAAGTTTTCTCCTTCTAGATGTTTACAACCAGAGAGTGCTTGCAAGTAGAGACTTCCTACAAAACTAGCTAAACCATCCATTGTTCGGTATCTAATAAACATGCTAAAGTTCCAGGTTGCCATGGTAGCATCCTTGCTAGAGAACCCTACCTGATCCTAGGTATATTGTATGTGTGTCTCTCCTGTCTCCATTCCCTCACCTCCTCTAGGCAGGATTCAGGGACCTAGGTCAAATGGGACTTAACAGTTTTATGTTTTCTATTTGTTAATATCTATAACATTTATTCTTTTGGTTGAGTGTCTATATATGTGTGCCTGTTCATGTGTCTGGAGGGCCAAAGTCAAGATCCATCAGGAGCCATTCACTATTGATTATCATTATTATTATTATTATTATTATTATTATTATTAATTGTAGACAAAGATCTCTCATTGGCTTCAAACTCCTCATAGATGCTATATTGGCTAACCAGTGAACCCATGGGTCCATCAGACTCTGCCTTCCAGAAATGTCAGGCTTGGTTTTGAACTCGGGACCCCATGCTTGCAAAGCAAGCACTTTACTGACTGAGCCTTCTCACCAACTCTGTTCATCAGTATTGAAGCATAAAATATTTTGATATTTAGAACTCATTGTTTACATTAAGTGATAACAGTTTCCTAACTTTTTGTGCAATGTGATATGGGTTAGTTCCCCAAATGTATTCTGGGCACTTCTGTAAAATGGAGTACCTTGAAATGAGGATTGTGATGACCATAGAAACAAGATGTTCCCTTTGATCCACTTTCATCCACTTCTTCCAAGCAGGCCCACAGTAGGGTTTTTCTTCTTAGGCCACTTTGAAGATGGTCAAGGAGATATTAGAAGGTTAAATATAAAGTTGAATATATTAAATAATCTTCAAGTGAGAGCTGACAATTGAATAGGGAGTTCTGGAAAAATGTTTTATTTTTAAAGAAGTTTAATCATATTTATGATCTTGAAGATGAGAATGGAGAAGAATGAATATTTATTAAGAATGAAACAGTGTTAATGTGTTTACTGAGAGAGTTCAAGATATACTACTCCCAAATAGGACCCTTTAGTATGCTGATGGCTGCAAACACAGGGGCCAGGAGCTACAGCCCCTATAAAGGACTGTTTTTGAGCTCGACTAATCTTACAGTCATAGCCTCCAAAATGAATAAAACTGTCCTGAATCCCCTCTCTGAAAATCCCATGCAGTATGGTATAATACAGGAGATGAGGCTCCTGCCCAGACAGACTATCACAGGCTGCTACCTGTCATGTGAGCTGCTCGGACACCTTTTATAACCTGAGACACTTGAAGAGGAAGCAAGATCTATTCACCATGTGTTTCCTTCTCGTACTATCCCATAGCCTATCTTCTCACTGCTTTTCCCAGAAGCCCTTTGCCTTCATTCATCTCTGTAACTCAGGATGCTATATCACCTCATCTTCCTAGAGTTCCATATATTTTCACAGTCTTGCTCAAACATAATTAAATGTGATTTTCTTCATGTTAATCTGTCTACTGCCAGTTTTTTTTTAAAACTAATATCAAATCCTCCCAAGATAGAGGAAAAGCTTTTCCTACCCTAGAGTTCTCAGCTTGCATACATTTCATCTTATGTTTTTCATTGAAGAAATAAAAAAGATAAAAGTGGAATGAGGGAGGCGGAATGGGAGGAGGGGCTGTGTGAACAGGTACTAGGAGGAAAGGAGACCTGATATTGGGATGTAAAGTGAACAAATAAATTAAAACCAACCAACAAACAAAAAACCCCAAATACATTGTTTATACATGGTTTTTTTCTAATGCCTTATTTGCAGAAAACCCATACATATTGGTGGTCTCAGGTTATTTGGTTGATCCAATTATTTTTCATACTGGAAGTGAAAATGAAGGGTGAAGTATGTCAAAGCAGCTAAACCATAACTTAGCCTATGATACTTATTAAAGTAATATGACGACTGATGTTTATTGGAAACAGTCTTCCAGTGTCAGAAACTGGAGTATGTGTTCTGAAATTACAATTAGGTTTCACAATTTTTCCTTATTTTTTTAATTAATCATTTTTTTCATTTACATTTCAAATGATATCCCCCTTCCCAGTTTCTCCTCCACAAACTCCCATCCCATCCTTCCTGTTCCCTCTCCCTTTTGCCTCTATGAGAGTACCTGACCAATACAGAGGCAAATACTGACAGCCAACCATCAGACTGAGCCCCCGGAACCTCAATGGAAGAGCTAGGGGAAGGACTGAAGGAGCTGAAGGGGATTGCAACCCTATAGGAAGAACAATATCAAAGAACCAGATTTCACTTTTATGTGACCTAAAGAGGACAAATAGGACATCAAATTGACAAGTGGTAGAAATGAAAAAAATATTAAAATTATGTTTTAAGTGAATCATCTGTTCCCTTATATGTGCTTTATATATGTCACGGTTTCATATTTTTTTCTATCCATTCCCAAATTTTGCTGTACTGATCAGGAAATCATATCCTTGTTAATTGCTATGATATGCATCTTTCATAATGCATAATTCACATTACTTGTTCATATGACCACTGTTCATTATTTCTGTTTTTATTTTGAGTGTATCATTATTTTTTTCTATTTTGGTTATGTCATTTTACTATTCTTTTATTCAGTTTTAAAACTAGTTTTAAAACCTAGTGCATTGTGTAAATCTAAATGCATTCTTCTACATTTAGCTGACCATATACATAATATAACCTATTTTTGTCATTCTGTAATAACTCCACTTTTATGCTTTTTTATTACTTTCACATGGGATTTCTTCTACAAACTAAATTTAAATGTTTGGACTTATAAATACACTCATCAACAGTTGACTTTACCATTATTAAGTTGTTATAGGTTCCAAAGAGTAAATAGAATCTTATTGTTTCAAAAATTAATTTATTATTGTTATTATTAATAATAATAATATTTATTTTTTGCCAACAACCACATATTCAAAGACATGATCAAATTCTTTAAATGTTTCTAGACAATCATTCTCTCTTGGTGGAAAGAGTAACTCTTCATTTAAATCAAAATTACTGAAGGGATTATAAAGTTATATATTATCTTCTTTATTTTGATCTTCTTACTATATAAAATATTTAAAGATATAAACTAATAACTTTTACTATAGCTGTGTCATTAATGCTGTTTTCGATGTTATTTTCTTTTACATTAAAATGTTTGTCACTATTGTTTATTGCTATTTTCACTCGATATGAAAAACATACAGTCAAGTTACTTACAATCAAACTACCTTTCATTTCAATTGATGTATTTGAAATTTAATTCTTCTTTCAGATACTACTAACTTTGGGTTTTGATACTTTTGCATTCCATAAGTGTTTCCTGGCCTATCTCCTGTTTTCAGAATCTCTTGACAGCATTATTTTGAGAGTTCCTCATACTGTGTACTTCTTACATAATCTGAAGGTGATTTACTTTTTGTTGTGGCAAGTTAACACATCAGCACTCAAGTTCTCCAGTGCAATACATGTTACTAACTTTAAGTAATTGGTTCTAAAGATTCTTTTTCTTTTGCTTTAAGACTTTAATCCATACTGGATTGATCCTTCTACTTTTTCAATGTAGTCTCTGTTACACCAAACATGAAAATGATCCGGATATTCTCTGAATCTAATATGTTCATTGTTTTGCTCTAAGGACACCTGTGTCTACACATTTAATGCCTGCAAACCTCTGCAACATTAAGTATAGATTTGATGACCTTAAATATGCTAGATTTTTAATGGTCCATATAATGATTAAGTATCAAGGCTGCCAAATTTGCATATTCTTCCAGAAGAGTCACAATGTCAGCCCTCTCTGAGCTCATCTGACAGCCCCAAGATCAGACAGGGTTATTTTAGCTCTTAGCTGTCTAAGCAGACATTGAAGAAGGAGGAAAGGAGGTAGAGAGAAGAGGGAGGAGAGAAACATAAGGAACACATACTTAAGACAAAATTTTGTGATAGTTTTAATTTATATTCTATTTTCACGTTTTCTCCAGTACTTTTATTTTTTACATTTTCATTGTATCTCCCAGAAAATAAAATTTCTAAAGAATGAAAACAGTCCTTCTTTCTCAGTTCTAAATACTGTGAGCTGGTAGGATATGGATTACATTTTTATTAGTTTTTGATTTTTCAAATTGAACAAAAGCTATTTAGACATTTAGGGTAATTATTTTTTAATTCTTTGTTTTGTTTTTTTTCTTTTGAGTGCATGTGAAATTCTTATAGAAAGTTAACAAATCACATTGCATATTTTGAGTAAACATTGTCTTTGAAGACAGCTATAACAAATATTTAGAAGACAGGTTTTCAAACACTGAGTGATATCTGTAATGCAACTAGTAGATAGCTTGAATGTTTCTCCACTTGATAGTGAACTACTCAAAATAAGGGACTTTCAACTTATTTAATGCTGAAACCTATCATAATTCTTGGCATTAACAATTTTGTAATCAATATATGGAGAATGAATGGAAGAAGTAATAAGTAGGTAAATTGTGACTGTGTAGTTCTATAAATAGTATATAGCTTCTGGATCATCTTGTCAAATATCCTGCTCAGGCAAATGACTGCATTTCCAATGTTTTTCAGTATCACAACAGAAAAGACAGATTTGGTTGTCAAACACCATTTTTCACTAAAAAGTGCTAGAGTAAGACGAATGAATTGTTTGCTATTAAAAGCCAGTATTCTGATTTATAACCTCTATACTCTCATGTGACTAACCTAACTCATGGTTTGAATGGTGTGTTATAAAACCCAATATATTTAAAATGATTGTTAATTAAATTGTATGATGGCCTCTGCAGCGGTTATCTTGGGGGAGATTTTTACAATAATTCAAATTGATTCAGATAGATTTAGAATACAAATATTTCTTTTACTGACTTGGAAGCCAGCTGACAATATGAAACACCATAGCAAAATGTTTCACTGAGAAATAACTATTTCATTGAGACTTTTAAAAATTACATCAATATATTTATAAATAATAGTAAACACATATTTGATTTCCAAAATTAAAGACAGCACCTGAGGTATACTTAGATTTCATCATAATGCTTGACTTTAAGGAGGTAATTTATGGTAAATGAACATCAAAGCAATAGAATTTCTTTGTAATTTTAAATGATAATATCTATTTAATTTTATGTTTAGGGTTGCCTTTCATGCTTTTATGGATGGGTACCATGTACATGACCAATGGGAGTCAGGACATGTGATCTGCTAGAACTGAATTTAGAGAGAGTTGTGAGACAACACAGAGGTGCTGAGAACTGAGTCCAGGTCCACTGTAATAAGTCCTCTTAATGGTTGAGCTACCTCTCTTGCTCCAAAACAGTAATTTGTGAAGAAAATTACACTTAGATTTTTTTCAGAAATCCTGCCAGAGCTGTAAGTAATTTGAATTTTATTTTCTTTTGGGACTCCCCTTATTAATACTTAGTATTTGTATATTTAATCAATAACACAAATATGATTGTACTCGGGTAACACAAAATTTCTAGAAGTGATATTCTTTGTAATAACTAGTGGTTTTATTTTCCCACTCTGAATAAGATTGTTTCCCCAGTGGAAAAGACAGCAGCTTTTATATTGATATATTGCCAGAGGCCTGCTCCAACTGGGGAAGAGAGTCAGAAGAAGGCTACAAACTGATTAATCCCACCCTTACAATCTTATTATTTGTGCCTTAATAAGTATTTTTTTTACTATTTATGCTTTAATAAGCACTGGTTTCTCACTCTCTAACTCTTATTATTTGTACTTTAATAAGTGCTGATTTCTTACTCTATATCTCTTACAATTTGTGCTTTAATAATCTCTCATTTCCTTTCTTTCTCACTCAAGGAC
>NW_021604681.1:1109986-1125686 GCF_004785775.1 Grammomys surdaster
ATATATATATATATATATATATATATATATATATATATTTTACATAAGTATATACATACACATATACATATACCTACACACATACGTGTACACATACACATATACATATTTGGTGAAAAAACACCCATGAAAAAGTTCCACTGAGCAACTGCCAGAACAGAAAGAACTCATTCATTATGAATGAAAAGGAAGCTCCAACCATTGTTGCTCAGAGAAAGAAAAAGCTTCAACCTTTTTATTGCTGAAAGTAATAAAAGGCCCCTAAGTAAGACAAAAGCTCCATCTCTCCATTGGTGAAAGAAAGAAAAAAGGCTCTTCCTTTTTATTGCTGAAAGACAAAAGCCTCTCTTTTATTGTTGTTCTTAGTTCTTGTACTTTCTCAGGATAAATGATCACATGGTTTTCCAAGCATCATTACATTCTAAAAGTTTATAGCAAGCTTTAGACATAAATTAAAAACATAAATCAAATAAGGAGTTACAGCCGAAATGTTTGTGTGTTTTCATTAAGATTAATACTTAACATTGATCATCTAACTTCTAGCTGTATAAATTGGTTAAAACTTTAAAGCAGAAATTTTGATGTTACAAGTCAGCATGTTTTTTTTAAAAGGAAAATCATCTACCATGTGCCTTATTAGTTTTCTACGTAGGTGAATCCAGTCAAAATTTTGTTTTTTGACCTTGTAACTACAATAAATTGCCCATTCCCTGTCTATGGCCTTTAATTAACAGATAATGGTTTCACAACTAGCCTAGGAGGAATGTTTCCCCTGATCCTAAATTTGTTCCCAACCTGCCTTTTTATCCCAGTGCAATTTACCTGTGACATATCAAGGTTCACAGAGCCCTAATTGCAGCTTTCACACTATAGAAAGCTCAAAGATTGCTTGTATAAATTTAGGAAATCTATATAATCATAACTATGAATTATGAAATCATCAATTTGTTTACATAGCATTACTACAAGAGAGTACATCGTCATTCATCAGCAGAAGATCTGCCCAATATGGTGAGCTAATGCGCAGGAATCATTAAACTGTGTAATAATGACAGGAAAGGCAGATCAGCAAAACTTCTCAATCCTGAGATGAGATTTCTGAAGGCCCTGCAGCTAATGTTGCTAAGTATACGCTTGAATTCTTTCAATAGTATTACATTTGATGCCCCAGCTCCAGTTGTATACTCAAAAAGTATTTAAATTGCTCACCAAGATTCTAGTTCGAAGCAAATGACGACATTATTTTATCTGTATTTCAGTCCTTTTGCTTTCTTTCTAGTTGGTATGATGTCAGTGTCAGTGTTATGATAGGAGGCAAGGGGTAATGACAAAAATTGTAGATAAAAGTTATTTATTAATGTAAGTGAATCAATAAAATTGACCCATTAAAAGGCATTTTCCCTAGTAATTAGAGTGCAGATTAGTTTCCCTCTTTTATATATTTTTATTATGTAATCCATTCATATCTCAATTTTGAGTGATACAACATCATTATTCATATATTTATTTATATATAATCTCTGTCTCTGTCTGTCTCCCTGTTTGTCTGTCTGTGTCTTTCTCTCTCTAGGCCCTGTGCATATAATGTCATGGTTGTGTACCTTAGTACTCTTGCAGGACTCCTAAAAGTAGAAGCAAGGACTCTCTCAGACTCTTTTGCCTGCTTTTTGACACCAATCTCCTCTTACTGTGTTGCCTCCTACTGGGTTGCCTAGCCCAGTCTTCAAACAAAGGGAGGTGTGGTGTTTGGTCGATATCTCTAGGCATTCTGCACTATTCTGAAAGGAAATGGAGGAGGAGTGGATCTGGGGGAGAGGGAGGAGGAGGGATTTAGAGGAGAAAGTAAAAACTGCATTTCAGGAGTAATATATGATAGAAGAATAAATAGAAAAATTACATAAGAGTTCTAGTTGTTTCTAAATATATGCAGATATATTCTTCACTTATTCAGTGATTTTTTTAAAAAATCACTTAAAATTTATTAAAAACCTGCACAAAGAACTACAGGCAACTAAGGAAAGCTGATAGCAAGAGCAATAGTCTTCCTCAGGGAAGAGGTCACCAGTTGGCTGTCCAATATCAAATGTTTAGCCCTGAAAAAATATATACATAATGAACATACAGACCAAACATATATCTATATACATATATACACACAATACCAATTAATGAAAAATAAGCTATTAATTTAAAATAGAGTAAGGGGGGATTTTGGGATAGTTTCAATAGGGAAGAAGGGAGGAAAGAAAGAAAAATGTGACCACAATCATTTATATATATATATATATATATATATATATATATAATATTTTATAGTTAGGCCATTGCCTCCTCTTGAAGCCCCCTCCCACCATTCCTTATCCCGTTCCTCCTCCCCCCATCTCCAAGAAGATATAACAAATTTGCCCTGTTTCCTCAAAATACTTCAATTTGATTCAAATCTTCATCATAGTTCTGAAAAATAATAAAGTGTAAACTGAAAAAAAAATATCAAAAATAAGAAATAAGTTGATCAAGGTCAAGAGCATACTGTCTAATGTTTTAAGGTATAATTTGGAAGTAAAAGTGATCATGGTAAATTATACCATTAAAAGAATTACTGTAAGCAGAATGTTCATCAAATATTAATAAGACCTTCTAAACTACTCATAACAAGAATAGATGATAAAATTAAAGTGTTTCTCTGGAAACCACTCAAATTTAACTTCAGCATTTAATTTGATTTCAAATACAATGATAATATCGTTTAACACTGGAAACAAATTGACTGGCTAATAGATGAGCTTTATGTGAGAATAAAATAAGATACATTAAGTTATTAAGATTTGTTTACCCTAATTTTATCCATCAGGAGTAAATTTTTCATGAAGAAAAATGTGATTAAGCCAATCATGATTCCTGACATCTTTAATCAGTTTCATAGCAGTAAGGAACATTGAAACAATAAGTTACTTCTCTTCAGAAAAATAACAGTATGTTTTAACAAAGCTTCAAATGAGACAACACTCCTCCTTCAAAGTTCAAAACTATGGACAATGCATGCATAAAATATCCAGAAGTGGCTACAGAAATTTCTCTTAAAATTCATTAGTTCTTTTTGAATTCATCTGCCTTTTGATCATACTTATCACCTCTCTCAATGCTTCCCAGATCAATGCCCACCACCCTAATCCAACTTAGTGTCCTATATTTTAAAGCTGATCAGATACTGTTTTATGCTGCCCAAATATTCTTGGATGCATGGTCTTCCACGTGTGAGTGACAAATTTATTAGGGGCTGCACTTTTTTCTCCCTTTCCAGGCTGCTAACAATTAGCAATAGCTCCTTGGCTAGATGTAAAACGTCATGCCAACCTTCCCACCCCATGCTGGTATTTGGTCTGTGTTAAGCTTTCAGGGATATTGTGAATATTGTTGCAAGCACTGTAAATTCAATTTGTATAGTTGTCTGCTGTGTCCACAAACACTGGTACATAGTCCTCATCTTCTGCATTAGGGTCTCACACTCTTCTCCACCACAACTTCAGCAATAATCTCTGAGCCTTTGGAGGAGGCTTGTACTAAATACGCTCCAAACACACTTGGTAACAGTCAGTCTTATAGCAGAATACACAAAACAGAAAAGGCTCATTCCATTTACACAGTTATATGCTGCTATAAACTGACACTAAGTTTTTGTCAGCTACTAATCACAGAAACATTTAACTCACCCTTTCAGTGGATTACAGGTTATACATGAACTGAATCACGAAGACAAATTGAGATGAATATAACTTCCAAATTATGCTTTAAGTATAGTAAGAAAAGAAAATTACTTAAGAATTTGCCAGACATCAAGCATGAACTCATGTAAGAGGATAATTGAGAACTTAAATTTCAGAGGTAGGAGATCTATGGAAAAACGGGCAGATACGATTTTAGTAAAGAAAATGGGAACCAACTTACAGGTCATGCAACAAATCATTTGGTCATATAAAGGTTTTCCAAATATAAGGGAGGCATGTTCATAAATTGAGAAATTATAGATATGCCAGTGCTCTTTAGGAGTGTAAAAGAAAAACATAGTCACATTTCAAATGTTTACAAAGATGACTCTTCAACTAGAAAATGTTCATTTTAATCATTGTTATTTATAATTCTATATTACAAAATTATCTGAGAGCTACAAGTCTTACATGAACATAGACTCACATCATACCAACTGATAAGAATTTTAAAAATGTAAGTCATGTGATAGTGTTCACTGAATTCCCCATGCCCAACAGTGGCTTAAATGAGCTCATGGGCCTTATTGACAAAATGAAAGACATATTTAATTAACCTAGTTCTTGTAAAGACAGTAATATTTTTCCGCATGACATTTTCAAGGAGTGCAGGCTCTACTTTATAGACATCAATTGGATGCTTTGCATATATTGTGCACAAAGTAGTCAATAAGTTGAAAGAAATTTTTGAACAACTATATAATCTGGTGCACAATGATTTTAAATAGCATATTCAAAATTACACAAACATTAGAAAAGTTGGCTTCAGATTCTGTCTTTGCCTTCCTCCTGCTACCCGTTATTTATGAGTTGGATATATATAGAAGAGGCCACATTGTTGATTTGACACCTTGCAATATTTCCTCTGCCACTAACTACTGCCTTCATAGTTCCCACTAATATAGTTACTACAGCTGATGGAGAGATTTCTGCTACAAACACCTTGCTCTTCTGCTTCAAATCCCACCACAAAGCTGCTGTCACTACAGTTACTTTTCTTTCTAATAGGAGACATGCTGGAAAATGAAATTTCCCAATGTAGTCTCTAAAGGATGAACTATTTCCTATTGACTCCTAGAGTTGACTGGAGATGTAGAAATAAGAGAAATGAGACATCTCCCAAGAGTCATAAATTAGGCCTCTAAATGCTTGTTCCTAATACACATATCATTTGATAACCAGGTGATTAGTTCTCTAAAGTACAGTTATATTTTGATTAAAATATGGATAATTTTAATGAGTTGTCAAATGGTAATATCAGCATTTATAATAGTGTTTAAAACAGGAAAGTCATTCACTCCCCAATTAGCATACTCCTTTAAAGATTTAGTGTTTATGTGAGTGGAGTAGAGTCAGTACTGTGTCTCCTGGAGTTAAGTTACAGGTGATCATGATCCACACAACATGGTAGCTGGGAACTTAATTGAGGTCCTCTGGAAGAGCAGCAAGTATCAAACTGCTGAGCCATTTTTCTAGACCCAAAGTAACTTAATTTAAATGAGTTTTTGAAATGTAGAACAGCTGTAAGTTAGGAATTATCATTAGTGTCTTAATCACCTTACTTTCATTTATAGGACTCTATTATTTTGTGCATTAACATCATAAAATGCATTGTAATGTTTTGCTATATACCTATATGTGTGTGTTCTATATGTGGTGATTGGCTCCTTGAATCAAAGAATAATGCCTCTTTTATAATATCTGGAAATATGATAGCAACTTATAGGAAATGAATGAATATTTAATGAGTAAGTGATTTACTAGCTATAAGAAACAAGAATACACTGATTAGATATATAAATATTCAGTTCCTCCCATGCCAATATTTAAAATAGGATAATAAAATCTGAAATGAGGTTCACCAAACAGAAAATTCATCTTGCAAAACAGGAAAAAACAACCACTAGAAATAGTATTTGTATAGGATAGAAAAGTTCCATAAGGTGTATATATGAAAGTAAAGGAAAAATCATAGGTTAGGAGTAAGTTGCTGTAGCAAGACCGAAGGTTGGGGAGGACTGTTTTAGCATGTCACTGACCATAAGCTTAGATCTTATAAATTATACTTTATACTGTAAATTTACAGAATCTTATGTGAGAAAATAAACTGGGGTAATTCGAGTTAAAGCATATAAATTCATGAAGGAGATGGAAAGGAATCCTTTAGGAGACTAAAGATGCAAAGACTAGCATGTATTTTTGAAAGTAAATTGTTTGTTCCATTTGGGTTAAGTTTATGATATGATTGGTAATGAGTTATCACCAATCTTTTTTATTTTATTATTTTAGTTTTGTTTATTTAGTGTTTTGAGACAAGGATTATTTGTGTAGACATGGAATTCACTGTGTAAATCAGGCGGGTCTCAAATAAAGTGATCTGCCTCCCTCTGCCTCCTATGTGCTGGGATTAAAAGTAAGCACTCCCTGCTTCATTATCAATCTTGCATGGAGATAAATTCGAAAAATTGATGATACTTATATGAATAATAAATATTTGGATAAAGTTTATCATGACAAATTTTGTCTTGCCAGGACAAAATACCAAGCTAGTAATTCAAGACTTCGTACATGTTGGTTTGTCTTTTTCCTAAGCAAAGGATTGACTTTTTAAAAGTAGATATCTTTTATTTTACGTTAGTTTCAAAATATTTAGGTTCATAAACTTAAAAAGCATGACATGAATTCTGAAGATGATGCTGACAGATCACCTGACACGCAGTTATAAGAAGTTCTCTCAGGAACATTCATTCTATTAGATCAGGGAAGTTTCTGAAAATTTAATAATAGAAACAAATAATTTTCACCACTTCTGTTCAGTCACAGTGTTTTGCATCTGATCAGCACATTGTAGGAAAAAACCAGAGTATGACTACCTTATACATTAACCAGTATACAAAGATGGAATCAACTTCAGTACATTCTTAAGATTTCTTCCAATTCCAAGATTCAGAATTTAACATATTTATGGAATGCCTTATGCAATTGCAATGCATGTATGAGTTATACAACATGGAAATCAGAGTAGATATATCCATTCCTCAATTTCATTATGATGATATCAGCAAGATTATTTCTTGTACTTTTGGAAATATACAATAGTTTATTGTATTAATAGTCTCTCTAAAGCAGAATAGTATCCAAGGACCTATTTTTCTTATCTAGAACTGTAACTTAGGATCCATTTATCAATATTTCTACAGTAACCTCATCATTCCTTAGCAAGATCATTTTTGCTTTAGACTCTACATATGGAACAGATAATGGTTTTTTTTTACATTTTCTGAATTATTTCACTTAACATGATGACTCTAGTTACAACTATGTTGCTAATGACACTATTCCATTATGCATATGCACTTCATTTCCTTTATCAAATTACCTAGATTATGTTCACATTTTCATTATTTTGGATAGATTTGAAGTAGATATAGACTTACAGAATATCTTCAATATATTAATTTCACTCCCTTTGAATGTGTTCCCAACAATGGAATTAGTGGATCATATATTAATTGTGTTTTAAATTTTGAGAATGCTCTATAATATTTTTCATAATGGATACAATTAACACCTTCTGCCTAATAGTGTAAAAGAGTTACCCTCTCTTCCTATGTTTGCCAGCTCTTTCATATTTTTAATATATTCATTCTAACTTGAGTTAGGAGACATCTCATTATACATTTAATTTGTATTTCTTTTGATGGTTAGTTATGTTGAAGTTTTTAAATAAGCCTGTTGGAAAGTTGGATGTCTTCTTTTGAGAAATGTTTACTTAAATTGTTATTTCTTTTATTTACATCATGAGACATGTCTTCTATGTTTTTAAGTAGTTTCATAGTTTATATTTACATCTTTAAATAGTTAAATATTTTTCCATACAGTATATTTTCATCATATTCTTTCTCCTCCAACTCGTTCCAGATACTCTCCATCACCCTACGGACACAACTAGGCAATTATTTCATTTCTTATATTTTAGAGATTATAAGTACAACATTGTCTCTTACCATTTCCAACCTCTAAACATTCCCATAGATTGATTCTTTTTCTCTTTCAAGTGCATGACCTGATTTCACATTAGCTATTGTAAAATACTTACCAGCTCAGTCTGTAAAATGTTGCTTGTATGTGTGTTTACAGAGCTGATCATATAGTTTTATAAAACCAGTTTCTGTGGTATTATTCCTCGGGGATGACAGTTTCTCCCACTCTCAGCATTCCTTAGTTCCCTAGAGTTCTTTGTGTAGTATTGAGACCTCATGATCTTTTCCCAATCCACTTTGGCATGTTGGATTTTGTTGTCTTTGTTAGCCTCATGTTTGATTTTTTAGTGTTCTATTGTATTTTAGTTTTTTATTGGGTATTTTATTTATTTACATTTCAGATGTTATTTCTCTTCCTCAATCCCACCCCTGAAACCCTCTATCCCATCCCTGTCCTTCTGCTTCTATGATGGTATGCCCCCACCCTCCAACTCACTCCCACCTCCCCTATCACAAATTCTCCCACATTGGGACATTGAGCCTTCAAGGGACCAAGGACCTCCTCTCCCACTGATGCCTGACAAGGCCATCCTCCACTACACATACAACTGGAGTCACAGGTCCCGTCATGTGTATTCCCAGGCTGGTGGTTTAGACTCTGGGAGCTCTGGTTGGTTGGTATTGTTGCTCTTCCCATGGGGCCACAAGCCCCTTCAGCTTCTTCAGTCTTCTCTCTAACTCTTCCATTAGGAACCCTGTGTTTAAGCAGTAATGCTGTTGAAATTTTATGGATTTTCTCCTTATCCAACTTTATATTCTTTCTTTCTTCAACAATAAACCACTAGACAACACAAAAAGTCAAAGTAAGCAAGCAAACAAGCAAGAAAACAAACAAACAAACCCCAGTAAGACAAAAATATCAAAACAAGTGAAACAAGGGAGCCCACAAACAAATTCCATGGAGCCATGGTGTTGAAGAACTACTTCTGGAATAAGACCTTTCTTGGAGTGGAGTTGATATAATCCACGGGGAAAGTTGATTTCCTTTTCTTAGAAGGTATGAATTGCAAATAGCTTCTTGGTTAAAGATGGGAATTTTTAGAAGACATCCCATTTAGGACTAGTAGGACTGAATCTTTTAGGTGGGTACCTGCTTGGATTCTCCATGTTTAAGGAGAAGTATTATCTTCAATAATAGGTACTTACCATTAGGTTGTGAAGAGGAATCAATAGCCTCTTACTTCCTGGGAGGGATGTTATGGAAACTTTTTAGCCAATGACTCAACAAAATGTAACTTCTCCCAGGTTTTACCTGGAAGCATAAGATGTTGAGTTGTGACACTCTCTCCCAAATTATATGATAATTCGATTGATATTAATTTTATACATATGTCTATCTTAGGAAGCTTCTATAATAGCCAGTTTCCATATGGTTTTAAAAAGGTCTTTTGTTAGTGTCAGTTGTCCCTACTGTTACATTATTCCTCCTCATATTTCATCCTTTATCCAGATCTTCCATCCTATTCTTCTAGAATAGGTTCCTCTTTATCCCTTTGTAACATGCTACTCTATTTCTCTTTCCTTGGAAGACACCTTCCCTCTCTTTTACTAGCTATCCAAATCAGTGGTTATTCTAATTGAAATGCATATTCTAAAGTTTATAAGCTAATGTCTTCTTATAAGTGAAAACATGTGATATTTATCTTTTGGGTCTGGGTTACCTCAGTCAAGATGATTGTTTCTAACTTCATCTATTCACTGGAAATTTTCATTTTCCTAAACAGATGCGTAACATTTCTTTATCCAGATCTTGTCTATTATGAATAGACCACCAGTGAACATAATTGATAATGATATCTGCAGTAAAAATGTGGAGTATTTGAGCTATATACACATGAGTGATAAAGTTATATCTTCAAAACCTGGAATTACCTCTTCCGTCTCATTTAATTTGTATGTACAGACTTACCTCAGAGGTTTTGCTTTGGCTTCCTAAGTTTTTCATTTCCAGTTTTATTTCAGTTTTAAATTTCTTTAATGATTCTATTTCATTTTTAAATTCTACTGCCATGTATACATTCAACTGTTTGTGTTCTCATTATTTTCATTAAAGCACTTATTCCTCCTTAAGGTCTAGAACATCTTCATAATTGCTACTTTGGATCTCTTGTCTTGTGTTTCAGTAAATTGCTTTACTCAAGTTGTATTAGAAAAGTGTTTCTGGCTTCTGGAGGAAATCTACCATTTTGGGTTCTCATGTGGTTTTGCTTTGGGATCTAGGCATCTGCAGTTTTAATGTTTGAAGTGATTTTTGGTGTAAATATCTGATTTTGCCTTTGTTGGGTAGATGTTCTCTTCTTTGAATTTTTTGTTGCCTACTCTGAGTCCTAGCCAAGTGTGGTAGCTTTGGGTTCTCTGGTAGGTTCGGGGAGTCCCTAGTGAGTCACAAAGTAATAGAGATGGACTAAAAGAAATATTTCCAAGGGGCAGCAAACAAAATAACTATGGTGAACCTAGAACCTAGCTCCAAACCAAGAAGCCAAGTCTCAAAATGATAAAGGTGAAGTGGAAGGAGGACATGAAGGAGAGGGATAGCAGCAAATTTAAGAGTAAATATGGAGAGACATGAATGGAGAATAGGAAGGAAGAAAATGGTTGTTTCCTTGAGTTCCAGCCATGTATGGTTGCTCTGGATCCTTGGTAGAGATCTTTTCTGTAGGATAAAGGGGAATCACAAAGGAATGGAGATGATATAAAAGAATTGTCTGAAAGAGGCAACAGGGAAGAACCTGGGGTATCTGTGCCCTGGTTCTCTACCAACAAGCTTAGTCCTCGGGTGATGGAGATCTTTAATACATTTTCTGTTGGTTGTTATAAGTGATGAGATGGGGCATTTTTTTCATTCTTCTCCAGGTGGGTCAGTATTCTGATTTTCTGTAGTATAATAGTTTGCTAGATCTGTCTTAACCAAGTACCACTGCCTGAGTGGCCTAACTGTCATAAATGTATTATCTCATACATATGGCACTGGAAATCAGATATTAAAAGGTACTCAGTGTTCTGTCATTGTGAGATTATGAGTGAAGAATCTGTTACAGATTCTAATCCTTGATTGGGAGATGGTAATCTTTTCTTTAAATTCCTTCATATAGATTCCCCTATAAGCATGATTGTTTTGGGACCATTTTTGTTTGTTTTTATAAATGACATTCATTTGGATTAAGGCCTACTCAATAATTTCTTTTTAATTTCATTGCCTCTAT
The DNA here is from genome assembly GCF_004785775.1 of Grammomys surdaster. NCBI lineage: Eukaryota > Metazoa > Chordata > Mammalia > Rodentia > Muridae > Grammomys > Grammomys surdaster. The sequence continues at coordinate 1,120,997 of NW_021604681.1, forward strand.
AAATATTCTATCAACAAGGTATCAAAATATTCTATCAAACAAGGTCATAGGTCAAAGTGTTGAGGCTCAGGATTCAAACACATAATTTTGAATGGGCATAATTCAACTTAACCAATAATCTCAGGTAAAAAAAATATCCTGTGGCCTCAAATAGGATTATAAAAAAAAAAGCCTGTGACACACAGTATTGTGGCAGATTTTATTGCTGTGAAACCTCAAACATTATCTTTAGTTTTATCTATCGAGACTTCACAAATTGAATGATGGATTGTGCCATAATTTCAAATCTTATATTACATTAAAGGGAAGAAATATTTCTCTCATTTTATTTTCTTAGACTTAGTTTTAATTTTTGTATTTGCCAAGGTTACAGATATGCTTGACTGTCTAAAAAATTGGAAATTTCCCTTGCTCCCTCATTCACAATGAGAATAATGGTTAACCAGGAGAAAATACCCCAGCAATTGCCATTATACCTTAGAATATGAAGTCAGAACTTCTTTCAAACTAGATTTTCTTTTACAGATTTCTTTTATAATATATTTTGATAAGTCAACCATCATTCATATAAAAACAGGAAAGTAAATTCTATTGAAAATATATTAAATCCTAATTTTGAAGCTAAGATCTTATGATATGTAGAACTCTTTGAATTGTCAGAAAATGGATGTCCTAAAAATGCATTTTCATTTCAACAGTTACATTGAGTTGAAAGATGGGATTTTCATGAACAGCTTCCCAAAACTGACAAAAATTGTTTATTCAGCATTTGTGAACTGGACACTTACTTTGTGTTTAATTCTATGTTAGCCACCCTGAGGATAGTCACTAAAGGATGTATTTCATAGTCATAAGGAAGTTAATTTAACAGAGAGCATAAATATGTATATAGCAAACTTGAATTTAAACTAACATCTCATAAATACTTTACCAGAGGCAAAACAAAGAAAACAATCAATTCCAGAGGTCTTTCATTTCTGGCTTTTTGCTTTTACTCAATATTCTAGAGGGTAAGCTTGGGGAAAACACAGCAACATTTTGAGAACTGATTTTTGAAAACAGAAGGACAAATGTGGTCACAGGAGCTGATAAACAAGTAGAATTATATGTCTCTGTCAAATGGAAATGTGGCTGCCTTAGTTCAGCAGTTCAATCAAGTATCCATAATATCCCTAATCCTCCATCAGCCTACACAGATCATAGTCATATCCTTCCCAGGCCAAGCATACAAAAATAATTCCCAAGAGAACTGAAATGAAGCTAAAATTACTGCTCTTTCATAAAATTTATGATTCCCAAAATTCTCTTTAAGTTAAGCTACTGATATAGAATAAAATGGCTTTAATTAAATATGTGGCAGACCATTCAGAGTTTCATTTCTGTGGTGTAGACAATTTACTCCATGTTGCCTAATATGGTTGGCAACAGTTCTTGGTGAATGAACCAACCAAAAATAAAAATAAATTAAAATGCTGTGATGCTTTTTCTCATTGAATAATCTTGGAAAAGATTGTGAAATTAAGAAGGTTCTGAGAGAAAATTCCATGTTTCTATGGTAATCGAGATCAACAGCATGTGTCTGCCATAATTATATATCCCAATGCTCAAAGAAAGTTTCAACTCCCACTGTAATTCTGTAGCTGCTAAGAAAGGATTGGATTGTTATCCAACTTGCATAAAGCATTTTCAGTATAACTAGGAAATAAAATTGTGAAGAACTAAAAAAGCAGTTGCTATAATGTTTTCTATAACTATAACCAATTCTTTTTAAACATATCCATTGAAAAAAATTGGAAAATGAAGTCCAAACATCAAAAAAATGACCTGTCCTTGCTCCTGGTAGTTAACAGAACTCTCACTGCACTTTGAGTATTTTTTCTCAGTTTGTTGATCTTCCTAATACCTTGATTTTCTGTGAAAAATTCAGAATCAAAGATCTTACATAACTTTTTGAGCATAACAAAACTCATTTTTACTCCTTTAAACACATGTACTCTGAAGCTCATCTTCCATGATTTCCCTACTAGCATAGCTACATATTAGTTCCATATTTTGGCAAATAACAAAAGGTGCTAGGCCCCTTTTTCTCATTTGGGAAATGAAGATGACAGAATCTTCTACCTCAGAGAATTGATGTGAGCATTACAGAAGTTAACATTTGTGAAATCCATAGAAATATGCTTGCAGTTTATTGCTTTAATCATCTAAATATATAGTTTATACATCTGACATTGAAAGCATTGAAATTTTTGACTGGGGAGGAAACAATTTATATTGCTTATACTTCCATATTACTATTCATCATTGAAGGAAGTCAGGACAGAAATTCAAGAGGTCAGAAACCTGGAGGCAGGAGTTGATGAAGATGCCACTGATGAGTGCTGCTTACTGGCTTGCTCACTATAGCTTGCTCAGTGTAGAAAGTATTTAATTTTACCTGTGACTCTTCAACTCAAGAAAATTTAGATGGAGCTTTGTTTTTGTCTCTTATTTACTGAACTCTTGTTTGTGGTTAGTCACCTAGCATCCTGACTATATTTATAATATCCCATAGTTGGAATGTTCCTACTGGTTTTATTAACATCGGAGAGCAATTGCTACACCCAAATTTGCCAGCAATTTGTTCTGAACCCCAGAAATGTATGATACTTACCTACAGAGGTCCATCAAATAACACCTAATGTTACAATATAGTTGTTTAATATATTTCCCTTCTGAAGGACATTACATGCTTAAGAGGAGTTGTTTTTAGTACTTTCATTTTGATAGATGAATATATAATTAATAAATTGTAGATTTTGAGAAAAAGCAAAAATAATGGATAGGAAGCTAATAATCAATTCTGAGTATTTGTTGTAATCTCAGTTAATTCTTAAACAAGGAAGATACATTATTATTTTGTATTTTGGAAGTAACAAGATATCAATCAAGAGAGAGGAAGAAAATACAATCTTCCTTCTTGTAGTATCAGGTATGAAACCTAGGTAGCATTTTACAAAGTATAGGCAAGTATTCTCTCTCTATGTTATATCCCAGACACATTTTACATTATATTTTGAGACAGGATTGTGAGGGTTTTTTTGTGTAGGTTGACCTTAAGCTTTTTCTATATGCTTTATCCATAGTGTCATCTTTCTGACCTCCTGTTAAAGGCAGTATTTAAAAGCTAAAAGTTACATTTATTTACTGTGCGGGGGCATGCAAGGGCAATAGAACATACATAGGGGAAGTCAGTGAACAACTATTTTTTTTTTGTGAACAACTTTTAGGGAATTGATTTTTTTATTCTACCATGTGGGTCCTGGGGTTGAACTCATGTTTCGAGGCATGCTTTGGCCTGCAGAATCATCCTGCTGGCCCAGCTGTTATTAGTTTTGATAGAGTTCTATAATCAGTGCTCCACGTGTCATAAGGTTTGTTGAAATACTGTTTGTCCACATCTTACAATTGGTTCTGTTTCTGTAGGAACTATTGAACCCTGCTGATTGGTATTATAAACTGATACATACATACATACATACATACATACATACATACATACATACATATATACATATGTATATAAAATACACTTTATCACTTTAATTGGGAAAGTGGGATTCCAACTAGAGACACAGTGAACCCTATATGGCAAGATTGGAATATAATCCTATATCAAGTACACAAATACTTCATTCATCGAACCTTCTGTTGGTTGAAATTCAAGGACCAAGTAGAAATGAAATGATCAAAATGAGTATGTGTTTGCAACAACTCCATGGATATCCTTGACCAATTGGTTATTTCAGAGTAAAAGAAAATAAACGATGTTGTTTATCTAAACTGTATCTTACACTTTGGACACAGTTTTATTGCATATAATGGACTGTTGACAAGACAGTGAAAACGTAAATGCACAGTGATTTTGCATTAAATCAAAGACATTCATTCTGTTTGCTAGGTGGAAGAACCAAGCACATGGGAAATCTCCAAGTAAATGAATTAGCATAAATATTTCATGAGCTTGTCAAACTCTATTCAGAAAAGCTTAAGATTTTATATTTGGAAAAAAACATTTTTGTCACAATTCATTCTTTGCTGAAGCACCTCATTTTATACTTTTAATAGAGGAAAATTCAAGTAGAGAGTTTATCCTGGTCTACTAACTTCTCTGCAGTTATTTTTGTGATGAATGCATATTCTTAGAGGTCCTGTGAATAAGTGGCTTTTCTAAGGGACATACCAAAACTTTTTTGTATCCATGAGGCATTGTCTTTTATCAGTCCAGAAATATAGTGCCTGTCATCTGCAGCATTGCATGCTGTGTGTCAGGAACACTCAGGTAGGATAGAGCTCAGATCTTAGATGGGAAGAAGTACCACTGACATATAGAAATGACAGGCAAGTAAGAACTCATAAGCTATATAGTAGAGAGAGTATATCAAATAAGGTGAAAAGTTCTGGCAGTTCGGGTAACAGGATAAAGATAGGTCACCTTTGACAGTTTTGTTGCATATTATTTAAGCTTTATCCAGTATGTTTCCTGTCTGCCCTTGGGAATGAATAATAAGGAAAGGTAATGTGTTTCTTGAAAAAAAAAAAAGATAAGTAACAAATTTTTTTTTATTGGATGTTTTATTTACATTTCCTATGTTGTCCCCTTACCCCATCCCCCACCCACCCAGGAACCCCCAATCCCCTCACCCCTCCT
>NW_021604681.1:1125786-1153625 GCF_004785775.1 Grammomys surdaster
CCCCCCACTCCCACCTCCCCACCCTCAAAATTCCCACCCCCTGGGGCGTCCAGCCTTCATGCGGTCAAGGTTCTCTTCTTCCACCTATGCCCAGCAGGGCCCTCTACTCTTACATATTCAGCTGAAGCCCTGGATCCCTCCCTAAGTGCTCCCAGGCTGGTGGTTTAGACCCTGGGAGCTGTGGTTGGTTGGTATTGTTGCTCTCCTCATGGGGCCACAAATCCTTTCAGCACTCCTTCAGTCTTCACTCTAACTCCTCCATTGAGAACCCCATGATCACTTCAATGGCTAGTTGTGAGCATCTGCCTCTGAATATGTCAGACTCTTGAAGACCTCTGAGGAGACATCCATATCAGGCTCTTATCAGCATGCACTTCCTGACTTTCACATCAGCATCTACCTTTGGGATGCTGCACATGGGATAGATACTCAGGTGGAGTGGTCTTCAGACGGCCCCTCCTTCAGTTTCTGTCCCTCACTTTGTCTCCATATTTGCTCCCTTGAGTATTTTGTTGCTCCTTCTAAGAAGGACCGAATCACCCCCACTTGGTCTTCCTTCTTTATGGGCTTCATGTGGCCTGTGAGTTGCATCTTGGGCATTTCAAGGTTCTGGGCTAATATCCAATAATCAGTGAGTGAATACCATGTGTGTTCTTTTGTGATTGGCTTACCTCACTCAGGATGATAATTTCTAGTTCCATCCATTTACCTAGGAACCTCTCGAATTCATTGTTTTTAATAGCTGAGTAATACTCCATTGTGTAAATATACCACATTTTTTGAATCCATTCCTCAGTTGAAGGACATCTGGGTTCTTTCCAGCTCCTGGCTATTATAAATAAGGATGCTATGAACATAGTTGAGCATATGTCCTTGTTATATGTTTGAGCATCTTCTGGGTATATGCCTAGGAGTGGTATAGCTGGATCCTCAGGTAATGCTATGTCCAATTTTCTGAGGAACCGCCACACTGTTTTCCAAAGTGGTTGCACCATCTTGCAGTCCCACCAACAATGGAGGAGTGTTCCTCTTTCTCCACACCCTCGCCAGCATCTACTATCACCTGAGTTTTTGATCTTAGCCATTCTGACTAGTGTGAGATGGAATCTCAGGGTTGTTTTGATTTGCATTTCCCTGATGACTAAGGATACTGAACATTTCTTTAGGTGCTTCTCGGCCATTCGAGTTCCTTGCACAAAAATTAATTAAAACCTGTTTATGTATTTCAATAGGGAAGCTCTATGAAAGTACTTCAGTAACTTCTAGCCTTAAAGCTCTTACATTGTAAAAGACTATTGGAAACTAAGATAGGACACAATCTATTACCACTAATCAGAAAATACCCTAAGCAACAGAAAACCAGTCATCACTGACACAGACTCGGCCTTGCTAGTGCAGCCCAGCATCATATACAATAATCCTCAGATAACCCCTGTCTTCAATTACAAAGCAATGTCATGGACAGGAATAAGGCAAAAAGCCTATGAGTCAGCTCAAGAAGTGTGAAAGGAAAGTATAGAGCGGATGAGAAGAACAAATTAGAAGAATATAACAACCATAGATCATGTCTGAAAGCCAGCAGAAAAGAAAAGTGACGTAAGAAAGAGCAAGCAAGCAGCCAAGTGCGAGAGATCACACAAAAACACATTATTAAAAGAGACAGAAGACTGTATCAAAGCCAAGAAACTATAAGGACAGAGACAAGTAGAACAGGCAGAAAATTAGAAAGTCAGATCTTTGAAAGAAAACCTAGTTGGCTGACTTTCTAGAGTTGACTACTCATAGGCATGGCCCCAGGATGCTGAAGCCTTAATACTTCATAGATCTTCTAGATTCTGCACCCCATTCTCCACAGGAAAGATTTGCTCGTATGAATGACATTGCTGTTAAACATTTTGCTATGGAATTAAACTGAGTTAATGGAGAAAATAATAATCAAGATTAGATTTATACAGGCTAGAAATAAACCTTTGCTCCTAATTAAAGTTCCTGCAAAGAGCCATTTAATATGGTTTTTGAGCATTGACTACAGCTACAAAGATATTAGACGTATTACTGTATTCATAAATGAAAAGAAGATTGGATTTCATAATGGTATCCAGTTTCAAGTTTGAGCAAAATTCTGCTTATGGTTTAGGTAAACACTATGGATACTTTCTGCTTATGAATTCAACTCAAACATAGGTTGGCTTATTTATCACATAATTGATGGATACACTGCTATTATAATACTTAGAAATACTTCCACAAATTGTGGAGTGGTTATAACAATAGACTAGAAATATAAAGAAGGCTCTGAAGTATTCACATCAGGTAGTTTTGTTACTGTAGAGATTTCATTCTTTTATCGAGAATACATTTCTAGGAGTAATTTCCAAACAGGGGTTAAAATGTATTTCATGGAAGATTATATGAGTTTTTGTTAAGTAATTGTCAGCAATTGGAAGGCTTAAAAATTACTTTTATCAGACTTTGCCTGTACCTTTTTTCCTGGTATGGGAAAGATAACTAAACAACAACAACACAAGTGCACACACACACACACACACACACACATTCATAGCAAAAGTGATAATAAGAATGTTGTTTTCTCTCATCTCATATGAAGTTATCACAGTAAAAGAATTATTTACTTTACTTTCTCCAAATGGGATAAAGCCATATTTAAGGCATTTGCATACAAGTTGAAAAGTAACAAGGAACTATTCCCACATGCTACAGTCTTAGGAAGTAAGGAAGAAAATAATTTAAGTAGCTTAAATAAACTTCAGTTCTACCTACATATTCTCTCCATTTCACACTGAGTGAGATACTGATTGAATCAAGGGATTTCCTGTGATTCTGAATAAGCAGAGTAAGGAATGTTCACGTCCTTGCTTCATGAGGTAAAACAGGAATTCATTAATAGACTTTGTGAGTTTTTCCTGAGAAGCAGAAGGTATAGGCACTTACAGAAGCAAGCCATCTATTCTCAACATGGGCATGAGAAATAGGTGGGGATGATCTTGCCTTGTGTCAGATGAGTGTTTGGCTCTGATGAGGAAGAGAATTCAATCTTCTATGACAAATGAAAGCTATGCTACAAATATTTTATTTCATAAAAACTCAAATATAATTTTACTTTAAAAATAACATAAGTAATTAATACATATATATTTATAATATAAATGAAAGGTCACTTAAAGCTGTCTAATATAGCACTAGCCTAGTAGCTTCTTCAACAGAGATTCTCAAATACTGTGTAGTATTTCGTGTCATTGTATTTTTGCTTTTAAAGATTTATTTGTTATGTAATCAACGTTTTGCCTGCAAATATGCAAATAGGTATGTGGATCACATGCCTGCTTGGCACCTCTGATTTTAAACAGGTGTCACATTCTCCAAAATAGGAGTTATTGATTGTTGTGTGTATCCACGTTGGATCTAAGAATCAAATCCAAGTCCTGTTCTAGTTCTTGTAACCACTGAGCCATTTATCTAGCCCCAGGTATTTTTATTTTATCTGAACTGGAAATTTAACTATGCTACCCATTGTGGCTTCAAACTCTTGGCTCGAATTATCCTCCTGCCTCAGCCTCCCAAGAAGATAAAATTCAGTGTACAAGGTTTATTTTTTATATTACATTATGAGCTGAGTGAATTATAATCTAGTGACAACACTTTTATTTTTATCACCATTCCCTGGGGCCTCCAGAATATTTCTATTCAGTAATGAATACATTTTCTTCAAGGATTAACATATTTATACAGACTCTTTGTAGGATATGTGATCAAAATTGAGTTTGTCACAGTAGGACTGTAAAACAGTGTTTTTCAAATGACTTACATGACCAAGAACCAGTTCTCCCTCTTCATATATGGTGGTAACATTTTTTTCTATGCTGAAGTTTAGTACTTATCTGGTCCAGGACTGTGTTACTACCAGTCTGAAGAAGTTACTTTGAGTAAATAACAGAGTCAAATATTTTGACAAGACAAGGAGAAAGTGATGTGTACATTAGCTATGGAGTTGCTAGAGACAGCTACAAGAGTGTCCCCAAAACAGGACATTAAATAAACCTTTTCTACTTTGCTATTCTGGGAGAATAGTGTGCCTTTAAAATGAGAAAGTATGTTTTGGCATATCTGTTTCCAAAGAAAAAAAGTGAGGCTCAGAAAGAAGATCGCTTTAGTGTATTTAGAACGCTGCAGGCTCAAGGTGCAAAAAAAAAAAGTAAGTAACAAACACTCACTGTAGCTGTTCCAAAGTCATTAGTGAGAAGCAGAAATTCTAGTTCTCCGATTTCATAACTTCCCTTTAAAATTCTTGAGCAGCTGTTAATGAAATTTTAAAATTTCTAACACCTTTGAGCTATAATCTTTCTGGATTCTAAAACCTTCTCAAAATTGTATTTACAGGAAAAAATGTCTAAACAGAAACAATAGAAGGAAATTCCCCCTTACATCTTGATATAGAAGGTGTAATTTAGGGAGATTCAGGTACTTGAGTTTCTTGTTTTTGAACTAAAGCATATATCACCTTCAGGGGAAGTATGTTCTCAAATAAAAACGAAGTACTTAGCAAAGAAAAGATGGTTTTTAGTCTCAATGATAATGCTCCATCTTCAGAGAAGTACATTAGCTTCATCATTCCACGCAATCATCTGCTAGAAAAAAAATCTGACTTTGCTTCCTATTTAGATTCCAAAAATATGCAGGTTTTAGCCATAAGTATTAGATAACTCACTCAAATCTAAAATCCAAATCTAAAACATGCTAAGAAGGATTTAAATGATATTGCAATGCTGTTCAGAGTATTCAAAGCTAGGCAAAATATCTCTACACAAAACTTCCTCAAACCAGAAGACAGGAGGAAAGGCATAATGAGGATCTAAAAAAAGGAAAGAAAAATCAATAGTCATTTTATATTCCTTTTCTTTTCTATTTATTTACTTTTTATTTATTGAAGGGTCTCACTATGTAACTCTGGCTGACCTGGAACTTGCTATAAACATCAAGTGGGACTTGAACTCACAGATCACTCTCATGCTTCAACCGCTACTCTCCACTGAGCCTAGAATTACAAGTGTACTCATCCTGATATATTTTCAAAAATATTTTATTTAGTTAAGATTAATTAACCTTAGTAATAGCTGTGAATGTTATGACTTCTGTCGCAAAATTTATTTCAATATATCTTAAGTGTAGTAATAACATAATTAAAAATGAGTACATTTAGCAGTTATTTTTCTCATCAGAGTAACCAAACGCCTGACATAAACAGCTAAATAGAGAAAAACGTTTACTTTGGATTTCATTGTGGGGAAGACATAATGGACTTAATGATGGTAACAATACATGGTCAGTTCTCACATTTTGTTGGACCAGGACCAGAAGTAGATTGTATCTTCAAAGGCTTATTCCTAATGACCTATATTGACCTATCTGTACACACAGGGTATAATCAGCTGCAATATGAAATTATGAGAATCATTCTACATTCAAATCATAACAGCATTAAAACAGATGCATAAGTATTAAGAACACATGAAAACAATAGTAATTTATTCATATATTTTTATCTTTAATTAACGAGCTACAAAGTGTATTTTTTGTGGATTATATGGATTTTGTTTATGAAATCTATATTTATCATAAATAAGGCAATAACAAAATAGATCAAAATCAGTGAATTGTATAAACTATTTTGTCATTCTACATCTTATTTATTTGTACCTACCACTTATTTTGTCACACATGTCATCCATAAAAACAAAAGGCATGTCTCCATCATGACTAGAGCAAGACTAAAATTTTTCAAGAAAAGAGAATTCCAGATGGTAGATTTCCTATATTTGGTGGTTACAGAGGGATTCTTTTTAGCTCAAATACTAACAAGAATGTTCTCTTAAGGAGAAACAGCAGAGAACACATATATGCACATGCAACACACACACACACACACACACACACACACACACACACACACTGTTTCTATACCAGGATGGAAATTTTTTCATTAATTTTATCTTTATAATTTTTATATGAAAAATGCCAAGTCCTATGTATGTTTATAAAGTCCTCCCTATAAAATTTACTCATTAAAAAATTGCATGTTTTACTATGGGATTAAAATTTAGAGGAATCCTCAAATAAATGCAGAGTAGCGCATAAAGTTTCTTTATAGTTTACTAGTAAATGACTCAGTACAAGCTAGTCATTAATATCTAAAACCAAAATTGGAAAACAACTGAAAATAAGGTATATTTTGTAAATCATATATTTTCTAACAGAAGTATAAGTTTCTCTTCTTTCCCTCACTTAATTTATTCCTTCTTTAACTCTTTCTTTAGTTTAACAGACTTTTTAAAATCTCATATAGACTTATTATATACAGGGAAACATACAGAAAACATCTTTTATTAACCAGCCTTTCCTTCTGTGTAGACATTATCTATTTAATATTTGCCAGGACAAAAAAATGAGATAATAAGTGATCAGAATGTAAGACAATATGTTTTGTGACTTAGGGCATTTAACCATTAAAAAAAAAAGCCCTAACATATAACTAGGGTTATTAAAATGACTGTTACTTTAGGAATTGAAATTTCCACATAACCCCTATTCTTGTGCTGTGGCTAGCAACGGTTAAAATAAATAAATATAAAACAAAACAAAAACAAATTGATATCTGTCATTTCCCACTGCTCCCACATGAATTATGATAGCACTGTGTCTCTGAAATTCTCCAAGCAAGGTCAAATATATCCGGGTACTCATTGATACACACAGTTATTTCTTTCATTTAATTTTAATTATTTACCAAATTCAACATTCATATTTAACCTAAACTCAACTATGACCTAAATGACTTCCTTGACATCACTTATGTATATTATTAAAAATTCACTATAGTGTTTCATTTATTCACCTTTTCTATTGTATACTTCTCTGTTTTTATTTAAAGCTGGTAGAAGCAAACAATCTAGATCTCTAGCTACAATCTAAAAATATATATTCATTTTAAAAAGATATGGTTTTCTGATGGGATGGTAATCTACCTCTGTAATCTCAGCATTCCAGGGGCATAGGCAGGTAGATCTCTGTGAGTTTGAGGGCAACCTAGTCTACACAGTGAGTTCCAGGACAGTCAGAGACATAATATGAAGACGTGCCTTAAAAACAGTGAAAAAAAAAGTTTAAGGGAAAATTTCTTTCCAAAGTTATCTTACTCTGAAGAATAACTACATAGCTTGTGAGGTTATGAGAAAAATAGAAATATTGATGTTTTGCAAGAAGTTAATGAGAATTTCAAGGCAGTATGAATATCATCAAAGCAAATATGGATCGTCATAATCATTCCAATGAAGAGAAGATAAGTGGTTTATATTATACATTATTATATAGGTTTATTTATTTATTTATTTATTTATGTACTTACTTACTTACATTCCAGTTGTTGCACCCACCTATGTCCCCTTGACCCAGAGTTCCTCATCCTATTCCTCCTCCTCCTTGCCTCTAAGAGGATGCTCCTCTGTATCCCACTAGGCAAGCCCCATTCCTAGGGCTTCAAGCACATCTTCTCCACTGCTGCCAGAGCAGGCTATGTAAGTGATAGATAATATATGTGTATATATGTATATGTATATAATATGTATATATTATATATCATATATACACAATATATATGTAATATATACATATATACACATATGTGCGTATATATACATATATACATATACACATATATATGTATATATACGTACATATGTGTGTATATATATATGTACATACACATATATATACTTATATACATATGTATACACATATACACACATACACACACACACACACATACACATACACACACACACACACACACATATATATATATATATACACATACCAGGGGCCTCTGACCAGCCCATGTATTCTCCTGGCTGATGGCTCATCTTGGGAGCTCCCTGGGGTCTGGTTAAGTTGAGTCTGCTGGGATCCGTTGCTCTCCCTTTCAGTTCCTTCATTCCTTCCTCTAATTCAACCTTAGGGGTCACCAACTTCAGGCCAATGGTTGGGTATATGTATCTGCATCTGTCTTAGTCACCTGCTGGTAGGGCCTCTCCGTGGACAGCCATACAAGGCTCCTGTTTGTAAGCCCATCATATTATCAGTAATAGTGTCAGGATTTGGTGCCCACCTCCCCATGAGATGGATTACAAGTTGGACTGGTCACTGTACTGCCTTTCCTTCAGTCTCTTCTCCATTTTTGTCCCTGCTATTCTGATAGTCAGGAACAATTATGTGTCAGAAATTTTGACTGAGGGTTAGTAACTCTGTCCGTTCACTCGAGGCCCTGTCTATCTACTGGAGGTAGACTCTTTGAGTTCCCTCTCCCCAATGTTGAGCATTTTGGCTAATGCCACCTTCCAATGAGTCCTGAGAGTCTCTAACCTCCTGGGTCTCTGCTACTTTCTAGAGGATCCTCCTACCTCCCAACCCCTAACTCCCATGCTGCTTATTTCCATTCATTCTCTTGGCCCTCGGGGCTTCTCTCCTGCCAACCTGTAAGTGCCCGTTCTGCTCCACGTTTGGGGGCTACTTTGTCCCAGTCCGAGCTTCTGCTTCCAGTCTGCAGGTCAGGGTCTAGCAAAAGAGAGAGTGGGGATGAGAGAGTGGGGATGGAAGGGCAAGTGATGCAAAGAATGGAAACAAGACAGAGATTCTGTTCAAGTCCCCTTTATCGAAAGGAAAACATAGGCATATATAAGCATAAGCAGGGGAATGCAGCTGAAGACACTTTACCACGTGTACCTTGCAGCTGGGGGCACTAAACAACAAAACAAGATATGTGAGAAAAACAAGATGTTTATCAGAGTGTACTCAGCTGTTTTGGGATGTTGAAAACAAGTCTCTTGTCAGGGTATATGGCTCGAGATGGCTGCAAAGATAATAGTCGCTTTCTGCTAGGAGTCAGCTCTCAACACCAACCTCCATATCTGATCCTGTTCCCCTTTTCCCCTACCTGCCCTTCTCCTTCTCAGGTCCCTCCTTCCTTCTGCCTCCCACAATTATTTCCTTCACCCTTCTAACTGGGATTGAAGCCTCCTTACTTGGGCCTGTCTACTTGTTACCCTTTTTACAGCCTGTAGGTTATATATAACTATTCTGTATTTTTGGCTAATATCCACTTATCTGTAATGTATATGTATAATGTATATGTATCTGTAATGTATATGTCCTTTTGGGTCTGAGTTACCTCACTCTAGATGATATTTTCTAGTTTCATCCTTTTGCCTGCAAAATTCATAATGTCTTTGTTTTTATAAGCTGCATAGCATTCCATTGTGTAAATGAAACACATATTTTTTTGTATCCATTCTTGAGTTGAAGGACATCTGGGTTGTTTCCAGTTTCTGGCTATTAGAAACATTATGGAACACGTGTCCCTGTGGTATGACAGGGTGTCTTTTGGGTATATGCGCAAGAGTTGTATACCTGGGTCTTCAGGTAGAATTATTTCCAATTTTCGGAGGATCTCTAGGTTGATATTCAGAGTGGTTGTACCAGTTTGCAATTCCACCAGCAATAGAAGAGTGTTCCTCTCTCTTTCTTTACATCCTTGCCAGCATGTGCTGTCATTTGAGGTTTTGATTTTAGCCATTGTTATTGGTGTGAGGTGGAATCTCACGGTCATTTTTATTTGCATTTCTATGATGGCTAAGGACATTGAACATTGCGTCAAGTGTTTCTCGGCCATTTGAGATTTTTCTGTTGTGAATTCTCTGTTTATCTCTGTACCACATTTTTAAATTGGGTTATTTGGGATTTTTGGAGGTTAACTTCTTGAGTTCTTTATATATTTTGGATATTATCCCTCTGTTGGATATAGAGTTAGTGGAGATTTTCCCAATCTGTAGGTTGCCAATTTGTCCTACTGATGTTGTTGTTTACCTTACGGAAGCTTTTCAGTCTCTTGCAGTCCCATTTATCAATTGTTGATATAAGAGGCTGAGCCACTGGTGTTCTGTTCAGGAAATTTTCTCCTGTGCCAATGCATTTGAAGCTCTTTCCCACTTTTTCTTCTATTAGATACAGTGTATCTGGTTCTATGTTGAAATCCTCAATTTGCAAAGTTATAAAAATGGTTCTATTTTCATTCTACATACAAATCACCAGTGAGACCAGGATAATTTATTGATGATGTATTCTCTTTTCCACTGTATGTTTTTGCTTCTTTATTAAAGATCAAGTGTCCCTAAATGTATGGATTCTTTTTAGATCTTTGATTCTATTCCATTGATCTACATGTCTGTCTTTGTATTAATACCATGTGATTTTTATCACTATTGCATTGTAGTACAGCTTGAGGTCAGAGATAGTGTCCCCTGGAAGTTCCTTTATTGTTAAGAATTTTTTTGGCTATTATGAGTGTTTTGTTTTTCCACATGAAGTTGAGAATTGCTTTTTAATGTCTGTGAAGAATTATGTTTGAATTTTGATTTGTGTGGTATTGAATTTGTAGATTGCTTTTAGTAAGATAGCCATTTTCACTGTGTTAATACTTCGAATCCATGAGCATGGGAGATCTTTCCATCTTCTGAAGTCTGCTTTGATTTCTTTATTTTTTTTCAGAGATTTGAAGTTCTTGTCCTACAGATCTTTCATTTGCTTAGTAAGAGTAATACAAAGATATTTTATACTATTTGTGGCTACTGTGAAGGATGTTGTTTCTCTAATTTCTCTCTCAGCCTGTTTTGTCATTTGTATAAAGAAAGGCTACTGATTTGGCTACAGGTCTATTTTTATATACTGCCAATTTGCTGAAGTTGTTTATCAGCTATAGGAGTTCTCTGGTGGAATTTTTGGAGTCTCTTAACTATACTATCATTTCATCTGCAAGTAGTGATATTTTGACTTTTTGCTTTCCAAATTGTATCCCCTTGATCTCCCTTTGTTGTCTAATTCCTCTGGCTAGAAATTCAAGTACTATATTGAGTAGAGAGGAGAGAGTGGACAACCTTGTCTTGTCCTGGATATTAGTGGAATTGCTTCTACTTTCTCTCAATTTAATTTAATGTTGACTGTTGGTTTCCTATATATTGATTTTATTATGTTTATGTATGTGTCACGAATCCCTGACCTCTCCAGTACTTTTAACAGGAAGGGGTGTTAAATTTTGTCAAAGGATTTACAGCATCTAATGAGATGGTCATGTGTTTTTTCCTTGAGTTTATTTATATATAGTCTATTATATTGATGAATTTTCTATATTGAACCATCCCTGCATCCCTAGGATGAAGCCTACTTGATCTTGGTGAATGAAAGTTTTGATGCGTTCTTGTATTCAGTTTGTGAGAATTTTATTATTTTTGTGACGATATTCATAACTGAGATTGGTCTGAAGTACTCTTTCTTTGTTGGATCTTTGCATGGTTTAGGTATCAGAGTAATTGTGGCTTCATAAATTGAACTAGGCAGTGTTAATTCTGATTCTATTTTGTGGAATAGTTTGAGGAATATTGCCATTAGCTCTTCTTTGAAGATCTGTTCGAATTCGGGATCATCTGACCCTGGGCTCTTTTGGGTTGTGTGGATTTTAATGACTTCTCTTTCCTTAGGGCTTATGGGACTGTTTAGATAGTTTACCTGCTCTTGATTTAACATTGGCGTGTGGTTTCTGTCTAGAAAGTCTTCCTATTTAATCTAGATTTTCCAGTTTTATAGAGTACAGGCTTTTGTAGTAGGTTCTAATGATTTTTTTTTTAATTTCTTCAGTTTCTGTTATTATGTCTCCCTTTTCATTTCTGATTTTGTTTATTTGGACGCTGTTTGTGTGCCATTTAGTTAGTTTGGCTAAGGGTTATTTATATTGTTGATTTTCTCAAAAAAAAACCAGCTCTTGGTTTTGTGGTTTCTTTGTGTAGTTCTCTTTCTTTCTAACCAGTTGATTTCATCCTTGAGTTTGACTATTTACTGCTATCTAACCCTCTTGGATGTATTTGCTTCTTTTTGTTCTAGAGCTTTGAGGTTTGCTGTTAAGTTGCTTGTTTGGGATCTCTCCAATTTCTTTATGAAAGCACTTAGCGTTATGAGTTTTTCTCTTAACACTGCTTTCATCATGTCCCATAAGTTTGGGTATGATGTGTCTTCATTTTCATTGAATTCTATAAAGTTGTTGATTTCGTCTTTTATTTCTTCACTGACCAAGTTATGTTTGAGCAGAGAATTGTTCAGTTAACATGAGTATGTGTGCTTCCTATTGTCGTTGTTGTTTTTTGTGTGTGTTTTTAGTTGTTGTTATTGAAGTCTAGCCTTAGTCCGTGCAGATCTGAAAGAATGCATGGGATTACTGCAATCTTCATGTAATTGTTGAGCCTTGTTTTATAACCAATATATGGTCAATATTGGAGACGGTTCCATGAAGTACTGAGAAGAAGGTATATTCTCTTCTTTTAGGATGAAATGTTCTGTAGATGGCTGTTAAATCTATTTGGTTCATAATTCTTTTTAGTTTCACTGTGTCTTTTTTTAGTTTCTGTTTCAATGACATAATTTTTGATAATTTTGATAATTGTTGAAGTCTCCCACTATTATTGTGTGAGTTTCAATGTGTTTTGAGCTTTAGTAAAGTTTCTTTTACGAATGTTGGTGCCCTTGCATTTGGGGCATAGATGTTCAGAATTGAGACTTCCTCTTGGTGGATTTTTGCTTTGATGAATATAAAGTGTCCTTCCCCATCTCCTTTGCTATCTTTTAGTTGAAAGTCTATTATATTGAATAGTAGAATGGTAATTCCAACATGCTTCTTGAGATCATTTGCTTGGAAACTTTTTTTCAGGGTTTTACATTGAGGTTATTGATGTCAGTGTCTGTCTTTGTCACTGAGGTGTGTTTCTATTATGTAGCAAAATGATGGAGCACGTTTTCATATCCAGTCTGTTAGTCTGTGTGTTTTTATTGGTGAATTGAGTTCATTGATATTGAGAGATATTAAAGGCATATGATAATTCCTGTTATTTTTGTTGCTGGAGGTGGTATTATGTATGTATGATTCTCTTCTTTTCTTTTTCTTATGAAATGTTTAGTTTCTTATGTTTTCACGGGTGGGGTGTAGATACCTCCTCATGTTTGAGATTTGGTTGCACTGTCCTCTGTAGGGTTGGATTAGTAGAAACATATTTTTTAAATTTTGTTTTGACATAGAATATCTTGGTTTTTCTACCTATGATGATTGAGAGTTTGCTGGCATCTGTGTTTTCTTGGGGTCTGGATGACATCTGTCTAGAATCTTTTGGTTTTTAGAGTCTCTGGTGTGAAGTCAGGTGTAATTCTGATAGGTCTGCCTTTATATGTTACTTGGCCCTTTCCTCTTAATGCTTTTAGTATTTCTTTGTTCTGTGCATTTAGTGTTTTGATTATTATATGATAGGTGGAATTTCATTTCTGCTCCAATCTATTTAGTGTTCTGTAGGATTCTTGTATATTTATGACCATCTTTCTTTTCTAGATTACTATGATTTTTGTTGAAGATGTTTTCTGCCCCTTTGAGTTGGGATTCTTCAACCTCTTCTCTTCCTATTATTCTTAGGTTTGATGTATTCATTTTGTCCTGAAGTTCCTGGATATTTCAGGTTAGGAGCCTTTTATACTTTGTGTTTTCTTTGACTGATGTCTCAAGTATCTTCTATGGCATCTTCTATGCCTGAAATTGTCTCTTCTATCTCTTTTACTCTGGTGGTGATGCTTGCATCTGTAGCTTTTCTTCTTAAGGGTTTCCTTGTGTTTACTTTAATGTTTTTATTTCCATTTTTAGTTCTTGGACTGTTTTGTTCAATTCCTTTATCTGCTTGATTGTATTTTCCTGTATTTCTTTAAGGGAGTTCTTTATATCCTCCTTAAAGGCCTCTATCATCTTTATAAGGTGGGATTTTAGGTCACTATCTTGCTTTTCAGTCATGTTAGGGTATCCAAGGCTTTCTTTGCTGGGAGAAGTTGGTTCTGATGGTGCCAAAGCATATTGGCTTCTGTTTCTTATGATCCTGCACTTGCCTCTTGCCATCTGGTGATTTCTAGTTTTAACTGGCCTTGGTGTCTTGGTCTGGAGCTTACCTCCTTGGAGACTGGTAGAGCTTTATGACCTAAGTAAGAGCAGGTTTCCTTGGAGGCAGGCAGTGTTGTCTATTATCAGGGTGGGTTTCTTGTGTTTCTTGTTAGTGCAGGCCTCCTGTGTCCCTGATTACTGAGGACTTCCTGTGCCCTTGTTTAATGTGGAACTACAGGTAAGCTCGAAGGCTTTAGAGTTTGGGCAGGTTTGGGGCAGCTGATCTGGCTCAGGAGTGGGGTGGGGGGAAGTGGGCTAGAAGGAAGGTGGAGAACAGGGGATGGTGTAGGTCATGTATCAGCTGGGCTGTGTGGGTGTCCTAGCTGTCATGGATATTTTAGTGAGATTCTTACCTGTGACTTTAGATGTTGTGGGCCTCCTTGGAAGCACACTGGCTGTAGCTTTTTGACCTATTGTATAGTTAAAACAAAGAATTTGTTAAAAATCCCAGAACTACTAATGAGATGTGCACCAGTTAATATCTGTCACATTTTAATGAATCACTTACAGAATTTTATGTTCAGAAACTTGCATGCATATCTAACTGCTAAATCTTGAAGTATATTCTATTATTCTAACTTCTATTCCAAAGACAAACAAAACAATGTAAAAAACTTGCACCTGCCTGTTTATTGTCTGTGTACATGTGATCACATGCACAAATGATTACAAAATGATATTTGTGTGAAATTCTGGCATTAAGCATTATTAAATATCTCTGATTAAAAAAATCTCTATGCATTTACGTGTGTTTCTTACATTCTTCCCACCCACACACACCTTGGCTCTTTTGCTAATATAATTGAGAACTGATTAAGAAAAAATCCCCAGCATCCCTAATAACTAAACAAAATGCTAGTCCAGTGAATGTTACAACCTCCAACTAATCAATATGAAGACATTTTACTGATCAAAACATACCAACTATTCTCTAACATAAAAAAATATCTGTTGCATTAGTCAGTTTCCAATGGCTGTTTCAAAATATATGGGGTACTTTAAAGGATGGTCGATTGTTCCAGACATTCAGTTCATGGTAACACACCATGCTGCTTCTGGATTTGTGTCCTGTTAGGAAAGTATGGCAGAGGAATCTGGTCTCCTTGTGGTGACAAAGGAAACATATATAGAAAAGAAGATATCAGGACCCCAATCTTCTTTTTAAGAACACACTCACAGTGACATAATCAGTTGCTACTACATGCTAACTTCTAAAGACCCTGTTACCTTCTTGTAGTGACATGGGGTGGCACTCACACCTCCAGATTTAATATTTTGGTACCATTTCAACCCTCAAATAAATCAGAAATAAAACATCTTTTCTTTCTTTTTGTAGATATTTTATAAAAGGGTTTTTCTTCCATCTCCTTGATGAAGTCCCAGATTGCAAATGGCCTGACAAAGAAATCATAATTTATATAAATAAACTCTAAAAATTAATGTACTCAAGTCTATTTTTTGACATCATTAATCCAATATTTGGATGTTTCCCCACCACAGAATATATATGTGAAGATAAAATTGAACTACAAAAAATACAAACTGAAAAACAGTAATACATTTCTATCATGGATGGTTTCTAATGAAAATGAAAATCTTTTTCCTTTTGTCTGCCCATAGTCTTCTGCAAGACCCTTTCAACCTTACTGTTAACAGATATTGAGCGTTCTACTTTTTCCTGCATTTGCTGAGTTACTAATGGCATCATTCAGACAAGAAAATAGCTTTTTGTAAAATATTCTCTTTTCTTCTGAAAGACACCTCTTTTGCTACAATTCAGAGCAAGCCAACTGCCTTTTCTAACTATGTATTAATTAATATCTAAGTCTGGAATAGATGAAAACAGCATCACACTGCTTCTCCCCCTGCTCCTATTGCCAGCTTGTGTAAAACCTGCTTTTGCCTTGCTGCGGTTTGTTTCCAATGAGGAAAAATGTTGCTATGGCAACTGGTTTACTAACTCAGTCCATTGACTTTGCTTAGTGTTTTATTTTTCTGAGTAGTTGGAGAACATGCATCGTTTCACTTATTTAGAGATTTGTATTTGTTTCCCTACTATGTGCAAGGTTTCTTCCTAATCTATTATCAGAAACCCACTCATTTATCTTAAAGTAAAAACTATTAATTTAACAATAAATGGATACAGTCATAAAACACATTGGAATGTTTGTGTTTTAAATGCTGTACAGATTGTAAGATATTGTGTGTAGTTAGACAAAATGTAGACATTTATTCAGTGAAAGTTTTGATAAAACTTTGGTTTAGGGTATTTTGTGCTTTTAATTTGAATCTATGTAATTTGAATGGTATTTTATTTTCTTCTTTGAAATGCAGGAGATGAAGGAGGCTGGCTCACATAATTCAAGAGTAATTGCTTCTTGAATACAGAACAAAAGAATCGCTAATAATTTAGTTGAGCTCAGCTTTCTTTTCAGTGCACAATATCGTCTGGTTCATTTATTACAGAGAACAATTGTTACAGGGACAGAAATGAGAGAATGCCCTTGTGCAGACATAGTAATTGCACAGAATGTATTAGAACCAAACCAACAGGCTTACTTTAAATGATAACAGTAGTTATTATTTTTTGACATCCTTTTCATTTAGTACAAAGTACACAACATTTTGTACTTTGGAAGTGTCCTATAGGATACTTTAATATCATATAACTCTTCCAAATATTGTAGGTCATAAAAACAAATTCTTGAAATATTTTGTTTCAGTGGTTTACTTGAGAACCATAAAGAAAAATCTGAATTTCCCTTGCTAATAGATTGGATTTTTGTGACTGCTGAAGGACAAACTATATCACCAACATTTCCCCCCCCCCCTTTTTTTTTCGAGAGAGAATAAGATGGAGACAAAGAGACAGATAGACTTTAAGAAGTAAGACAGTTTGCTACAAAGACCATTACAAAGCACCACAGTCAATCAAAATGCAGAGTTTTGAAGCCCAGTCCCAAATGATATATCTTCAAAACACTTCCACAAGAAAGACTGAGGGAACATTAAAGAAGGGAGAGTGGAAGATTGTAAGAGTCAGAGGATCTGGGAATTGGCTGTGAAATTGTGTCTCTTGGTAATGTCAGAATCTAAACTCATAAAATCTCACCAACATGAATACCCAAACATGAGATGAACAAAGACAACAACAGACATGCTAAAGCCCTCAGAAGAGAGCTCTGGAGGGCCAGGCTCCACACAAAGTACAGCAGGCAACTAAGGAATGCTGAGAAAGTTAGACATAGTTTCTCTCAGGGAAAAGCATACCACTTGTTCATCCAATATCAAATGGTAAGCCCTAAAAACACATACAAGTAACATTATACATATTATGTGGACAGAAAAAGTTATATTTAGCAATATAATGTGTGTGTATGTGTGTCTGTCTGCTGTCTCTCTCTCTCCCTCTCTCTCCCTCTCTCTCTCTCTCTCTCTCTCTCTCTCTCTCTCTCTCTCTCTCTCTGTGTGTGTGTATGTGTGTCTCTGTATGTGTGTGTGTGTGTGTGTGTGTGTGTGTAATATATGCAAATAGTAACAATTAATGAAAACAGAGGTCATAAATTTGAAAAGGAGAAGGAAGGATAAATGGAAATGTTTAGAAAGGGAAAAATAAAATAACATTATAATTTCAGAAATTTAAAAAGTTAAAAGAAATGTACAAAAAAGAATTAAAGTAGAGTTATGGATGTGCACTATGTGGAGACATACAGAAGTTTGGATTGCAACTCTCTTTGAAAACAGATAAAGGATTTGGGAACACTATCTCTTATATCTTTGTCTAGTTGAAAAAGCCAAATATGTAGTCCAAATTTAACATTTAATATTTGTACATTTCATTTATCTGTGTGTATTTGTTACACTTTGCTTTATATAAGTGCCATGATTCTTGAGAGCAAAGTATATATCCTTCATATTTCGATATTAATTGTAAAGCACATCACATGAATGGTGAAAGTTTAAAATAGACTACTTTGACTTTTTCCATTTGTCATATGGTATTAGAGCATGCTTACAAATTTATTCATTGGCTTATTTATTTAAAATTACATTAGCTTTGAGGGCTTAAGCTACTTAAGATGTACGGCCTCACTCATTTTGGGAATTTCCACCATCTTTAAGATTTGTCAATGTATATTATGCCTTAGATCTCAAACAACATTCACATAATTCATTCTTTCTACTGCTCAAGATCATCTATGTCATATTTCTTGAGGATATTTTAAAATAAAAATCTTATTTCTATGCCCAACTACTTTTCAGTTTAGTTTTATGACTTTAGGAAGCTCTTTTTGACAATCTATGCCTTAACATCCACAACTATCATGTGTGCCTCATTAGGCATATCTTGCCAATTTCATGTGTTTGTGAAAGCTATCAAATGAGCAAAGGATATCAAATGACATCACTAATGAAAGAGATCAGAGACATCATCTAATGAATCCTGACACTGATACTAATAGCCACTTATATTCACAAAGTTGGAGAATACAACATATATTTCAAATTTAGTTTTCAGTGTGTTTTCCCCAAAATTGTTTAGGTTCTGAGAGTACCTGTAGAGGTACATATGCAAATATTTCTGTGAATATGTATGATATGATTCCCTGAGGTCCTATAATGACTCCCAAGGAAAGCAAAGCTAAAGTCAGAAATAGGACTAGAGTCCATAGTAAAAGAAATAAAAATAGTACTTCATCTACCAAAAAGGGATAGAATATCATCCAGAATGTTTAGTAAACTAAGATAAGATTTTTAATCTTGGCATTCTAAGATGGTAGTAAAAGAAACTTCTGTACAAATAAAAGAGTCCACTGAACTCATTTTCTTCTTGGGAATTCTGCTATTCCATATTGGCATCTCTGTAGTGGCTAAAGGGCAATGATGGTGAATGGAGAAATATGGTAAATGGAGAAATTGCTTCACCTTCATCTCCATGGATAGACAAATTATAGAAATAAATCATCCATCTTCATTTTATATTGCACAGCTCAAACCAGGCTTTTGTTTTTATATACAAACAATAAACATATATGGCCACTAAGAAGAAAAAGATAATTCCAAAGAAAACCCCAATATTAGTCAGACAATGCTATTACTCAAAACTAAGGCATTCATTATCAGTTTGTCATCTCTATGAGTAAATCCAGAGTAAGCTTCCAGTGTACTTTCATATGGTCACTGTAATAATTGTTAATTGAAAATGGTCTCAGTTAGTCAATGGTTCTAGAGAAGATAGTGGGTAACATGTACTGTACTTCTATAATTATTGCTAAACACAGTTGAAAACTGGGATACCTATATGGTTTATCTCTTCCAAAATGACTGGCTTTCTGAAAAGTGTACCCAATTTAAGAGAGATCTATTTCCTGTCCAGTTCTTATATCCTCAGAGGCAAGGCCTTGATAGAGAGTATCTTAGAAACTCTTTCTCTATAGTACTTCTTCTTGCCCTTCTCTATCAATGTTGATCCCAATGTCACTCTCCAATAGACTTTCTAAATGGATGTATTTCCTCCTCAGGGTCTGTTTCCCAGGTAACTGTACTTAAAGGGGATGGCTTAATGAATAATACAAGGAAATAGACTTAAGCATGGGATTTTACAGTTGGTGGTACTGTTGATTAGCTGGCAGAGTCCTCATCTCTAGAGGGTAGATGAAATACTGATAAGCTCAGGCATGCATATTAGTGGAACCTTTCCCCATGGAAAAGTACAGTGATATAGTGATAGAAGAGAAGAAAAATCTAACGCTTCAAGGGTATTGAAAGATTTGTGGAGGATGCTATTTCTACTCACAATGAATAAAATGGTTTGGCTATGTGCCATCACTTCATTAGGGAAAAGAACTACAAGGAGCAACTAAGAATAATACATTACAGATTGAAGATTAGCAGTTAGAGTAGAGTAAATGCTAAATTTTATGCCCAAGGAGTGATTATAAGAATAGCAGAACTCCTGAGTGGGTCAGTGTTCAGCCTTGGAGTACCTGTTCTTCAGGTTCTGGGTCCTGGTTAGAAAGATTAGTATTAGATTAGCATATAGGGACTATTTGCACCAATTTAACACAAGGCATAGAATCCTGGATTTTCCTTAAGTAGCTAATTTTCTTCATAATTTAAATGTTTGTCTTATGTAAAATATACAAATGTTTTGCCTGCTTGTATATATGAGGAGCATGATCTTGCCTCCTGCCAATAGAAGTCAGAAGTAAGGATCTGATAACCTGAAACTGGAAGTAACTGCAGTTGTGATTTATTGTATGGATGCCAGGAACTGAACCCAGGTCTTCTGCAAAAGCAGGAAGTACTCTTAAACACTGAGCTACATCTTCATCCTAGCCCATTAGCTAAGTCTCTTAAGTTGCTCGTTTCTTAGTGTCAGGAACCATAAGTTTCCCTATGCCTTAAATTAATATAGAACTCTATATTTTATAAGTCAACAGCTATCTATATAAGATTCTCCCTATCACATTAATCAGTGAACTGACAACTATTATATTCCTAGTAATCAGTCCAACCATAGAGAGCTTAGTTAATGAAGGTCTTGGTGAAAGAAAAACATTGGTCAAAACTTTATTTCTAAGGACTAAGCCAAAGTCTAGAGTTTAATAACTTATAAAAGCACTGAGCTTGAAGTAGCTAACTTAAAATCACGTTTCTCAGTTTGAGAGAGGAGGATAGAGAACTAAAAAGTGAATCTCATGTAAGTAAAGAAGGTAGAGACCCACTTAGCATGCATTTAGGGATGTTTGCAATAAGATTAAAGTTTCCAGTAGGAAAATGAGACAGACAAGTTAGTCTCTGCAGCATCAATCTATTTTACCCTTATCCTATCACTTCTCCTGGAATGCTGCTTACTCTTTTTAGCAGATCATTGTGATAAGTGTTTTCACATAAAAGTGTCACCTTTCATAGACACATTTGCCTTCTAATTACTATATGCATTCTCGACAAGATAAGAGAATCTGTAAGCAGATAACTACTAAAGATAAATACAGTGGCTCTGCATTTGGGCCCACTGATTTGATCCAGGACCATATGTATGAAAATAGATTTGTAGTTACCCATTGTCACCTAGTGATTTCAGTAATAGATACATAACTAAACATAATGACTCTACCTCTTCCAGAATTCATAAATTCCAGTAGTTATGCAGTAACGTATAGACCTCAAGAGCCCACTCCAAACATGACTGATTCTTGTTGGGAGCCTATGGCATGTAAGGGCAGTTATTTCAAGTTAATATTTACAATGGCTGTTAGTGATTTTTATACTATTTCACAGCCATTCACCCTATCCTCCAGTTATTCCCTACTTTTCTACATCCTCTTCCATAATATGTTCTGAGCCTTAGAGAGGTTGTATACAAGTCTCTTATGTCACTTATTCTCTGCACGTGGGCAGTCATGGGTCTCTGCATTGTCCTATATGCATTGAAATGAGAGGCAATTTTTATTAAAACTGAGAGCAGTTTTTGTCTATGAGCATAGACACAGAGATCTACAGCTCAGTGGAATAAAACAGAGCATGCAGAAATAATAAGTCCACACAACTTTAGCTACCTGGCTTTTGATAGAGACACCAAACATATACATTGAAGAATGGATAGCATCATTAACAGACTATGTTGGAAAATCTTGATATCAATACGAAAAAGAATGAAAAATATTTATCTTTCATCTTGTATAAAACTCAACTCCAAATGGGTCTAGGCTCTCATCATGAGACCAGATACTCTGGAAATGCCCAATGACAAGCACTGGTAGAAAGTTTCTAAATATGACTTCAGTTGCACAGAAATATGGTCAAAGCCTGATGAATCAGATCTCATGAAAATAAAAGATTTCTATACATAAAAAGAAACTTAAATAATTGAAGGGGCATAGCCCATAACTGGAGATAAGAATTTTAGTTGTACATCTAGGAAGGGGTTAGTCCCTAGAATGTACAAAGAAATAAAGCAAACAAACACTGTCAAATACCAAGAGAAAAATCAAACTTAAATTGGGATATGGGGTCAAAGAATAACTTTTCAAAAGAAGAAATATAAATGGCTAGGAAATATTTTTAAACCTGTTCAACATTTTCACCTATCAAGGACATGCAGATTAAGACCAATTTAAGATTCCATCTCCTTCAAGACATAATGGTTAACATCAGGGTTACAAATAACACATGAGTTTATAGTTGTAGTAGACTGGGATCCCTTGCATATGGTAATGTTTTATGGCATGCTTATATGCATTCTCCACTATTTTTTAAGAAAGGAGAGGCAGTTCCTCGAAGAAGAATTTTAGAAGGACATCAATATAACCATTAGAAGCCAACAAAGAAATCAAAGATAATCTCAGAAGATGGAAAGATCTCCCATGCTCATGGATTGGCAGGATTAATATAGTAAAAATGGCCATCTTGCCAAAAGCAATCTACAGATTCAATGCAATCCCCATCAAAATTCCAAATCAATTCTTCACAGAGATAGAAAGAGCAATTTGCAATTTCATTTGGAATAACAACAACAACAAAAAAAAAAAAAAACAGGATAGCTAGAACTATTCTCAACAATAAAAGAACTTCTGGGGGAAATCACTATCCCTGACCTCAAGCTGTACTACAGAGCAATAGTGATTAAAAAAAAAACTGCATGATATTGGTACAGAGACAGGCAAGAAGATCAATGGAATAGAATTGAAGATCCAGAAATGAACCCACATACCTATGGTCGCTTGATATTTGACACAGGACCTAAAACCGGCAAGTGAAAAAAGGACAGCATTTTTGACAAATGGTGCTGGTTCAACTGGAGGTCAGTATGTAGAAGAATGAAAATCAGTCCATTCTTATCTCCTTGTTCAAAGATCAAGTCTAAGAGGATAAAGGACCTTCACATAAAACCAGATAGACTAAAACTAATAGAAGAGAAGATGGGGAAGATCCTCAAATACCTAGGCATAGGGGAAAAGTTACTGAACAGAACACCAATGGCTTATGCTCTAAGATCAAGAATTGACAAATGGGACCTCATAAAATTCCAAATCTTCTGTAAGGTAGAGAACACTGTAAATAGCACAAAACGGCAACCAACAGATTGGGAAATGATCTTTATGAATCCTACGTTCAATAGAGGGCTAATATCCAATATAGACAAAGAACTCAAGAAATTAGACTCCAGACAACCAAATAATCCTATTAAAAATGGGGTACAGAGCTAAACAAAGAATTCTCAACTGTGGAAATTCGAATGGTCGAGAAGCACCTAAGGAAATGTTCAATATCCTTAGTCATCAGGGAAATGCAAATCAAAACAACCCTGAGATTCCTCCTGACACCTGTCAGAAGGGCCAAGATCAAAAACTCAGGTGATAGCAAATGCTGGTGAGGATGTGGAGAAAGAGGAACACTCCTCCATTGTTGGTGGGATAGCAAGCTGCTACAACCACTCTGGAAAACAGTCTGGAGTTTCTTCAGAAAACTGGACAGAGCATTACCTGAGAACCCAGCTATACCACTCCTGGACATATACCCAGAAGGTGTTCCAACATATAATAAGGACACATGATCTACTGTGTTCATAGCAGCCTTATTTATAACAGCCAGAAGCTGGAAAGAACCCAGATGTCCTTCAACAGAGGAATGGATACAGAAAATATGGTACATTTACACAATGGAATATTACTCAGCTACTAAAAACAATGACTTTGTGAAATTCTTAGGTAAATGGATAGAATTAGAAAATATCATCCTGAGTGAGATAACCCAATCACAAAGGAACACACATGGTATGCACTCACTGATAATTGGATATTAGCCCCAAAGCTCACAGTATCCAAGATACAACTCACACACCACATGAAGCTCATGAATAAGGAAGACCAAAAGTGTGGGTGCTTTGGTCCTTCTTAGAAAGGGTAACAAAATACTCATGGGAGCTAATATAGCGACAAAGGGTGGGACAGAAACTGAAGGAGGGGCTGTCCAGAAACTGCTCCACCTGGATATCCATTCCTTGTGCAGTCACCAAAGGTAGACACTGATGTGGATGCCAGGAAGTGCATGCTGACAGGAGCCTGATATAGCTGTCTCCTTAGAGGTCTGCCAGAGCCTGAAATATACAGAGGTGGTTGCTCACAGCTAACCATTGAACTGATCATGGGGTTCCCAATGGAGGAGTGAGAGAGAAGACTGAAGGAGCTGAAAGGGTTGGAGGCCCCATGGGGAGAGCAACAATACCAAGCCACCAGAGCTCCCAGGGTCTAAGCCTGGGAGCACATAGGGAGGGACTCATGGCCCCAGCTATATATTTAGGGGAGAAGGATATTGTCAGGCATAGGTGGGTGAGAAAGTACTTGGTCAGGTGAAGGCTGGATCCCCCAGTGTGGGGGAAATTGTGGGTGGGGAGTGGGGAGTGGGAAGGTAGGTGGGGGCATATCCTCATAGAAGAAGGAAGATGGGGATGGGATAGGGGGTTCCTGGGTGGGAAGTAAATGGGGAAAGGGGATAACATCTGAAATGTAAATAAAATATCCAATAAAAAAAGTTTAAAAAACAAGAAGGCAAGTCATGAAACTTATTATTAAGGAACTTTCTCCTAACAGGTAATAAAGACAGAATCATACAGTAGAAAAAACAATGGGTGTCTAATTGTACAAATAATGAGCACAGAGCCCATAAATCTAGAGTGTTACAGTGATTTGAAATGTTGTATTCATTCTGAAGAAATAGGATTTAATAATCATATTAAGAATTTATCATTTAAATAATGATTTTAAGCAAAAATATACCAAATTATACTTTAAAGGTTTTCAATCTTTACACTTCAATGCTTATAAACATTATTGTGTCTGTTGAGTGTCTATTAGTCTTCATATATAAAGATTCTGACTTAATGTACTTTAATCCCAGGAAAGTTGACTTGCAAAAAGCTTTTCCAAATTATTTCATAATTTATGAAGATTAGGACTACAAAGGCAATGAGTCAATATTGTAAACAGAAAGAAGAAATTTTATTCAGAAGATATTTCTATAGTATACTGGGTATTAATATATATAATATTTGTATATTGAAAATGAGGGGGGGAGAAAATACTCTAAAACAATTTAGGGAACACATTTCTTCTTTTCTCCAAATTCTGCAAAATAAAAAATGAATGAGTTCCCAAATGTGCTTCACAGGTGTTATACAGCTATAAGCACTTTGTATAATATGCTTTTTAAAGCAGAATACTTATAGAAAATCATATTTTAACAAATGAAATAGCTTAATGGGTAACATCTCACAGCACTTAATGTTTTTATGTGCACCATGAACCTATAAAAAGATTCATGAAAGCAAAAGTACTTTGCTGTTGAAATAGTTTCTCATTTTTAAAAATAAAGTTCATTGTAAAAATATTGCAAATGCAAAAAATCACACACTGATAAAAATCAGACCCAAAGACCATACAACTTAGTGAATTTCTACATGGTTAGAGTAACCACTTGGAAAGGAAGCTTTGAGGCTTCAAATTGGATTTTATTACTGATCTTAGTTAGGGTTTCTATTAGAAACTCTGATGAAACAACATGACCAAAAATCAAAGTGGGAAAGCAATAGTTTATTTCAGTTTTGTCTTGTAGTTCATTATGCAGAGACTTCAGGGCAGGAACTAAAGGCAGAAGCTTGGGAGCAGGAGCTGATAAAGAGGCCATGGGAGAGTGTCGCTTAGTGGTTTGTTCTTCATGGCTTGTTCAGCCTGCTTTCTAATAGCACTCAGGATCACCAGTCCAAGGATGGTCCCACCCACATTGGTCTGATTCTTCACCCATGGAACACTAACAAAGAAAAAGCTATACTGTTTAGGAAATTTCACCCTGTGCTAGTGCATTCGAGGCTATTTTCTGTGGCTCAGGCTCTAAGATCAACAATTGATAAATGGGACCTCATGAAACTGGAACATTTCTGTAAGGCAAGACACAGTAAATAGGACAAATCAGCAACCTACAGATTAGGAAAAAATCTTCACCAAACCACATCCAATAATCAGACACATATATCATGAAGCTAACCAAATAACCCAATTAAAAAATGCAGTACAGAACTAAACAGAGAATTCACAACAGAAGATTCTCAAATGGCTGAGAAGCACTTAATGAAATGTTCAAAATCCTTAATCATCAGAGAAATGTAAATCAAAATGACCCTGAGATTCCACTGCACACCAATCAGAATGGCTAAGATCAAAAACTCAAGTGTTAGTGAATAGTACATGCTGGTAAGGATGTGGAGAAAGAGGAACACTCCTCCATTGCTGGTGGGATTTCAGACAGGTACAAAGACTCTGGAAATCTATTTGGAGGTTCCTCAAAAAATTGAGAATAATTCTACCTGAGGACCCAGCTATACCACTCTTGTGCATATATGCAAAAGATGCCCCACCCGAGAACATGGTTAATTTACACAATGGAATACTATCCAGCTGTTAAAAATGAGGACATCATGAATTTTGCAAGCAAATGGATGGAATTAGAAAATATCATCCTGAGTGAGGTAACCCAGTCATAAAAGAACACACATGATATGCACTTACTGATAAGTGAATATTGGTCCTTGATTCTCTATGGAGCATTTGTTTACACGAATACTGAATTGTAACACCCTCCAGAATAACTGGAAGTAACCTCCCAAGATGTTTCTAAAGCATAGGAAAAGTATAAGCAAGATATCTTATGTTTTCTTCCTGTTCATTATTACTGGGAATTGATTTTCTTTAGTTTTGAGAATTATTAATCTTGAGATAGTACTCTTTGCTCCTTACTTTTTACTTCTACATCAAATCGTATTCCCCCTTTTGTATTTGCTTAAAACTTTAGACAAAAAAAAAATATGTGTTCAATGGTTTGGCTAGCACACCAAGCCTCCTGCTTTCCTTATTGCTTCCTGTCTTTTCCATCATATTGGATTTCTTTGCCTTATTGAGTTTCTAGGCCACTGTCTGATTGCAAGCAAATCACTTAATCTTTCAGCAGATCAATTTCTCTGTTTATAGAGCGGAGATGATAGGCTTATCGCCTGCTCAACCTGGATAGGTGCTATGTGGATTAATGGAATAAACCACTGAAAAGTAGTTGAAATCCTTAGGAGAGAGGAATCCCAGAGGTATGATGTATTGCCCTCATATATAGTTTAACTACATTGTAAATAAAAGTTGACGTTCACTTCTTCTTTAAGTAAGACTTATCACTCAGGTAAGAAGGATGATTAATTTTAAAATACATATGTTTGAAACATAATGTAGCTCCCTTTTCCAGAGTCATAAAATTATAGCTCCAAAAATTGTCTCTACAAGTGAATATCTACTTTGTAGAGTTCCTAAAAGTCTTCATGCACTCTTTTTGAAACTTTTCCTGTCTATTTTGTTGAAGTGACAGTCTACTGTGCAATTACATTTAGATTTCAGATGTAGATGTTAAATTAATCAATACCGACATTGATCTTTCTTTTCTAACATACAGAGTGATGTTATTTTAAAATAAAGTTAAGAAGAAATACTAAATCTAGGTCGCTGTGATTATTTTGGCATGATGCAAACAATAAAATATCATGATGGACCTATGTGGGAAAAAAGAAAGCTACCCTTTTGTTTGTATTTTTTTGTTCATAGATAAGTAGAGATACAGATCAAAATAAGAGAGAGAAGTTATATCTGGGTATAAAAACAAATATTTAAAATGTAGTTAGAGATTGTATGGGTTTAGTAAAGTAATATATATATATATA
>NW_021604681.1:1153725-1161000 GCF_004785775.1 Grammomys surdaster
TATATATATATATATAATATATATATATATTCTTCAAATATCCATGACTTTACTAGGCCTGTGTAACTGACTAAATATCCAGTCCCAGGCATAATTTCCCTGTTGTAGAAAGGGTTTGAAATCCAACAAGAGGTGTTGAGTGCTACAAAGGTATGTATGCAATTACTGTAAACTTAGAGATATGATGTTATGCTGAATTTGAAAGAGAGCAATGTGGGAAGGTTTGGAGCTAGGTAAAGAAAGGGGAAATTATGTAATAATAATACATCTCAAAAATAAAATGATTTTTTTAAAAAAGGAAAAGGATCTTGGTTGAGCCATGGGACAGTAAATGCAGATTTGGACATTTTTAAAACAAAATGTTTTAATTTGAGGTCTCTTAACACAGGTTCCTTCAGTTCAAATTGTTTATTAAGTACTGTGTGTTATCACTGAAACTTAGCTTGGTTTAATGAAATGTAATGAGACTATTGTATTATCATCTAATAACACAATGTTGAAATGAGTCAATGAATGAGACATTCATTTAAATTACTAATGACCAAAACCAGGTGGTATAACCGAAGACAGGTCAATTTCCTTATTTTAAAATTGAGTATTCTGTTTGAAAACAGAAGATAAGGATTCAATGACACACAATGTGAAAATGTAGTTAATGCTTACACAGAGATAGAGTGCTTGACTATCATGTACAAGGTCTAGGTTTCTACCTCTAGCACCTAGAATCCCAACCAAAAAGTGAGGAAAAAATGTTCTTAAATGATAGGAGTAAATGTGATTGTATTCATATATACAAACCAAAGTAATTCTTCCACTTGTTATACCAGATTCTCTAATATTTCCAAGTTACAGTATGCTTATAAAGAAAGATCAAATTTTAAGATATATTTGTTTATATCTGATATTCTAAATTTGTTGCTATTTTCCTTGTTTTTCATATGATTTTTATAGACTATTTTTGAGGCACAAAATATTTAAAAACTTTTGTTAATTAAATTACTTTACAAATTAAATAGTTTTTTGAAAACGCCAAAAATGAGCATCATAACAAAGAAGCAATATTTGAAAAAGACGTTGGGTTGGGTTTACTCCAATGGTTTCCATGGCAATAGCATCATTTTCCCTTAGCATAATCACTGAATTATTATGCTGTTCTTCAAATCTCTTGTTTATTTTCAAGTTGGCAGCATTGATTTAGAGCTAATGCATTCACTAGTTTTCATTAAGCACACAGAGTTCATTATCAGTGTAGTTTATGTTACATAATTCTGGCTACCTTCACATTACAATACAAGAAAATGAGTCACCTCATTGTACCTTAGGAAATCACAATATCTTTGTATGTTTCTTAAGACTATCATGTTAAATTATTTCTTTAAAGAACATTCTGGAAGTAATAGAAGGTGGATTCTAATTTTTTCTTAAATAGTCCTAACTAGCTAATGTTATGATTATAATTTCTTTTTTTCAAAAACATATTTTGGCCAAATGCTTCCTTTTTAGTGCCTTTTTTGTATTAGAGGTACTTTAATCTATAATTACTTTTCACATAGCTACCTTTTCTAATTGAGTTCTTTATGGACTTGTAAACTCTGTCTGGTATCTCCTGAGGCGTACTAAAGTCAGTGGTATCATTAAAAAGTTATAAAACAGAGCTAGAGATATGGTTCAGTGGCTCAGAGCACTTGTTGCTCTTATAAAGGATGCTGGTCCAGTTACAAGCACCCAAATGGCACTTCACAATCATCTGTAACTCAAGTTTCCAGAGATCCAGGGTCTTCTCCTGGAATATGTGGGCAGTAGACATGCACATGGGGCACATACATATATACATAGAGACATCCATACATACAAAATTAAATTAATTTACATTTTAAAACATTAGCAGAACAAGTACAAACTTCTGACCATATTAAGCATTGTTGGCTTTTCGAGAAAAACTACTTACAACAAAAATTGAGTATAGACAAGCCGTGTATATATAATATATATATATATATATTTGAATATTCTTAATGGCAATTTTTGTGGGTTTTTAATGATATTGTTAAAGAACATTATTACCTAAAGAAGTCCTTTTAGATATTTTAAACTTCATTCAGTGAGGGATGGCTTTTCTGTTTATAGGGGGTTTGTAATCAAAACTTTG
The DNA here is from genome assembly GCF_004785775.1 of Grammomys surdaster. Taxonomy (NCBI): domain Eukaryota; kingdom Metazoa; phylum Chordata; class Mammalia; order Rodentia; family Muridae; genus Grammomys; species Grammomys surdaster. The sequence goes on from NW_021604681.1 coordinate 1,155,875, forward strand.
GCTAATTAGAGTTTTAAAACTGAAATAAGTGTTCAGCGTCCCTAGCCATCAGGGAAATGCAAATGAAAACAACACTGAGATTCCACTTCACACCAGTCAGAATGGCTAAGATCAAAAAACACAGGTGACAGCAGATGTTGGCTAGCATATGGAGAAAGAGTAACACTCCTCCACTGTTGGTGGGATTGTAAGCTGATACAACCACTATGGAAAGCAGTCTGGCGGTACCTCAGAAAACTGAACATAGTGATACATGAGGACCCAGCTATACCAATCCTGGGCATATGCCCAAAAGATGTTTCAACATAAACAGGGACACATGCTCCACTATATTCATAGCAGCCTTATTTATAATAGCTAGAAGTTGGAAAGAACCTAGATGTCCTTCAACAGAAGAATGGATGCAGAAAATGTACATTTATACAATGGAGTACTACTCAGCTATTAAAAAAAATGGGTTCATGAAATTCTTAGGCAAATGGATTGAGCTGGAAAATATCATCCTGAGTGAGGTGACCCAATCTCAAAAGAACATACAAGGTATGCACTTACTGATAAGTGAATATTAGCCCAAAAGCTCACAATACCTAAGACACAACGAATAGACCACATGAAACTCAAGAAAAAGAAGGAAGACCAAAGTGTGGGTGCTTTGGTCCTTTTTAGAAGGAGTATCAAAAGATTAAACCAGAACTCCCAAAGTCTAAACCACCAGCCTGAGAGCACAAGGCAGGGACTCATGTCTCCACCTGTATAGGTAATTGAGGGTGGCCTTGTCAGACATCAGTGGAAGTGGAGGGCCATGGTTCCAGAAAGTTTGGATTCCCTAGTGTTGAGGAATTCAAGAGCAGGGAGATGGGACTGGGAGGATGTTTGGAGCACACCCTCATAAAAATAGGAGGAGGGGGTATGGGATAAGGGGTTTTGTTGGCGAATGGGAAAGGAGATAACATTGAAAGACAAATACGTAAAATATCCAGTAAAAAAAAAAAGCCAATAAAGGGTCTGGGAAAAAAAGAGAGAGTTTACTTATTTCAAATTATTTTCAAAAGTTTCTAGGAGATGCTAATTGGCTAAGATCTTATTTTAAGCTCTCCACAAAAGAATTTAAGTCTCTGTTTAATATTCTCAAGAGAGATGTAAATCCTAATTTCCCTCACCAATTAATTGACAAAAGAGAAGTAATCTCATAAAAAGTAGAAGAAGCTATTATTAATCAATATATTATATACTCTGATTAGATGTTGGTTATCTATAACAGTCCTTTGATAAAAAGAGATTATTAATATAAGTTTATATTTCTTTACATAGTGTCTTCATGACTCTCTGAGTGTGGAAGGAGCAGCTGCTGGCGCTTCTGCCCTGATTTTACAAGAACTCTGAAAAATTGGCTTTAAAAACAAAAGAGGGGGAATGGTACACCCCCAGAAGGAGTCCTGCTGAAATACTCTCCATCATGCCTTGCTCACTTTTAACTCTCTAAAACTGAAAGCTCAAGGCAAATCTGCTGCTGACTGCCTCTGGCATCATCTAGACCATTAAAAACTATGCCACAGCTATGTGGAAGGACCCTCTTAACCTTAAAGGGAATGGTCCAGACCCAGTTCTCTTATGGGGCCGAGGATTGATATGCCTGTTTGATACCAGAGAAGGCACAGCTAAATGGCTACCAAAAGGATTAATGAAATAAACAGACACCCCCACAAAGGCAGGCCCAACCATAAATAAGATAAATAACAATTGACATCCAGGGAAGAGAAATCTCCTTGAGAATTCCCTTCTTTTTCCTTTCCAGGTAAAAATGAATCACCCATGATGTCTGCTGTTAGAAGTTCTAATACAGATGCTGGCCCCCGAACATATCCTACTCAGACCTTCGACAGGCCATTGACAAGAACATCAAACAGCTAGAGATTGACATCACTAATCTGAATAAATCCCTCGTTTTGCTGTCTGAAGAGACCTCCAAAAATCGCAAAGGACTTTATTGGACTTGATTTACTCTTTTACAATAGAACAAGCTGTGCATAGTTCTTGACTGTGTACAGCCCTTAAGGAAGAATGTTGCCTTTACATAGACAAGACAGGGATGGTTAAAGAGAGCATGAAATAGGTCAGAGAAGGCCCTGAGGAAAGACAGAGAGAGAAAGAGAAAGATGAGTGCTGGTAGAATTGGTTTTCAGCCTCTCCATCGTTGTCAACCCAACTTCGTCCCATCTTGGGACCATAAATTGAGTTATTTTTGCTTGTTTCTTCTGGTCCCTGGGCCTTAAATAGGCTGGCTAACTTTGTGAAAGAGCAGATAAATAATTTGGTAACAAAACCTATTCAGATTCATTATCATAAGTTAGCTATGGTGGACCACGAGACTCAAGATGAGGTTGTTACTCTATCCAGGGTGTTCCCAAAACCCATCTCTACCCAACCTAAAAGAGGGGACTTCTGCCCCTAGACCAAGCAGAGTGGGGCCACCCAGAACCCCCTATGACTCGAGATCTGAATTCTTGCTTAGGCTAAGAGGCTAAGCACTGCAAGGGAATATAAATAAAACTTAAAAATATCTCTCTGGGTTCCCTGAGGGACAAGCCTGACTGCATAGGGGTTGATGTCAAAAGTATTCCCTCTCCTGGAAAAAGACATTGGGATGAATATGGCCCTCATGTCTCACTGGACAAGGACAGGGGAACTGGAGCCACTACAAGGTCCCCTTCAATTATTGGAGGTCATTCTGTCTCTGCCTTCGCAAGATTAGAATTGCCACAGCCCTTCTATACTTAGAGAAGGGAGGAAATGTCAGGGGCAATCCTGCTTATACACTGAAGGCCTAAAATCAGCCATAGGCCTGTCATACATGTATACTAACACCAAGTCTTGTGTCTCTGTGGAAAAAGATTGAAACAGATGGCTATAAGCTATTGTTAACAGGCAGCTTTTGTGGAAATTTACCAGCCTGAGGAGTCATAGACCTTGTAAATAGGTAGCCTTGGCAGATAATATCAACTTAGACAAGGAAAAGTGAATCATAGGCAGAGTCATAGCGATCTGTCCCCTGAACTTTCACCCAGCCAATACCCTGTTCTGAAAGATAACTGTATTCCCCCTGAACACCCACACTCCAGTGTCACCTCCTTCCCCACGTCCTGCCTTTTTGTGTTTATAACCCCTGTGTGAATAAGTAAAAATTATGATTTGAAAAAATAAATAAATAATTTTTAAAAAACTGAAATATGTGTACTTATATTTAATTTTTAATGGACCTGGTAATGATATGTTAGTTATTTGCTAATATGAGACTATACCAGTTGATAATACTAAGTCTGAGTCATGATATACCACATTTATAGTAGTTAAATTAAAAAAATTCCACCGAAGACTTTCCAATGGTAAAAATGCTAAAAATAATAAAAGTTGAATTAATAACTGATAGGCCATTGATGCTATTAATCCATTAAGCGTATTTCCATTTTAAAAATCAGGACATGGCAAAGGCTAATGCTGAATGTTCCATATTTTCTGGGAATGTAGAGGTTCTATGGACATTAGGCTATTTAATTATCATGGAAATGTGTTGTAGTCATTATTTAAAACAGCCTGTGGTCAAGCCTACTATCTAAGCTGCAGTGGCTCTGCCTAGCTCAGCTGCCATGTTTCTTGGCCTGAGGCCATGTGTGCACTGCAGCTAGAAACAGCCAGCCAGAAACACCAGTGCTGCCACCCATGAGATGTCAGTGTGGGAGATGGCTCTGCCAATGGCCCAGTAGGAAAATGAGACTCTAATGCTTAAATGTTAATCAACTGCTTTATAAGTTGAGTAATGCTCAATAACAAGATGCCCATACAATCAGAGGTGTAACCCAGTATCCAACCTAGATATACCAACTACCTTTGACTGCTACAGACAAGCAAACATCTGCCTCCATGTCCCTCTCTCATTCTCCATCTTTCCTAGCTCCTCCTCTTCCTTCTCCTCCTCCTCTCCTTATTCCTCCTCTTCTTCTCCTTACTCCTCCCACCTTAGCTCCTCCTACAGAAATGTTCCAACTCCTTGCTTTCTTTTTTTCTTATATAATGTTACCAGTGCACAGAGACACATACAAACTTTGCTGATATCATTTCATAGGAGAACAAACACTTTTGAGGATGCTTATTTTTGTTTCAAGACAAGAAAAGCTGAAAATTCAAAATCTTGTTAAAATTCATTTACATTGCAAAGTTGAGATAAATGACGTCACATGTGTGAATAAAGGTTTAGATCTGGAAATCAGGGTCAATTTTTACAAAGTTACTCAACTTTTAGAGAAGGAGCAGGTGTGACAGAGACCAAAGAAGGCAGAATCAATGTATTTAGCCTTCCATATTAAAACAGCTAGTCATAAGTTCATCTCCAACCCAAAGCAACCCTCAATAAACACTAAGGAAGATCCCCATTTCAATATAGAGCAGCAAACTGAGTATTTTTCAATAATGTTATACAAACCTGCTCTGAATCCAAGAAAATTTTACGGGCTCAAACCAATAATCTGTATATGCAAACCATTCTTAAGAACTGAACGTTCTTTACAAGATCATATCTCCCCGCTGGAATTACTTTCAGAGACTAATGGTTATTTCTAATTTTGTAGCTTCCTAATATGCAAATTCTTTATTGATAAATTTCAGCCAGAAAATCAGAGGGAAGACATTTCTAAGAAATGTGATACTGAGCTGCTTCTCTGTGTAGCAAGGACGCTTCTGAGGTGATATGATACAGAGCTAATGGTATGCAATATAACATACCTATTGGGAATAAGGTAATGAGTAATAGTAGTGATAGTAATTGAAAGATCAATAATGAGATAAAAGGCACTGTAAATGTTGTAGAAGCAAGATGACCATTAGAAGGATAATATCCAAGGTAATGTTGATTGAGATGCTGTGGCCTTTAATACCAGAAAAAAGGAGTTTTGTCTTTTGGGGTTTTGTTTTTGTTTTTTGTTGTTATTGGTGGTGGTGTTTGTTTGTTTGGGGTTTGATTGTTTTTTGTTAGTTTGCTTTTTGTTTTGTTTTTTTACAATTGGTGGCAGCCTTACATGCTATAAAGATAGAACATGTTTCAGGAAGTACTCACAATAGATGGAAGAGAGATA
>NW_021604681.1:1186000-1208759 GCF_004785775.1 Grammomys surdaster
TATTTTGAGATAGCAACTTTTTGCATTTTGCATTTTCTTTGATAGTTGTGTCAATATTTTCTAAGGTATCTTCTGCACCTGAGATTCTTTCTTCTATCTCTTGTATTCTGTTGGTGATGCTTGTATCTATGACTCCTGATTTCTTTCTTAGGTTTTCTATCTCCAGGGTAATCTCCCTTTGAGATTTCTTTACTCTTTCTACTTCCATTTTTATGTCCTGGATGATTTTGTTCAATTCCTTCATCTGTTTGTGTTTTCTTGTAATTCTTTAAAGGATTTTTGTGTTTCTTTAAGGACTTCATCCTGTTTACCTGTGTTCTCCTCAAGTTTTTTGATAGTGTTATTTATTTCCTTCTTATAATCCTCTATCATCATCATTAGAAGTGATTTTAGATCTGGTTCTTGCTTTCCTGGTGATATGGGGAGTTCGAGATTTTCTAATGTGGGAGAACTAGGTTCTGATGATGGCAAGTACCTTGGGTTGCTGGTGCTTGTGTTCTTGCACTCGCCTTTTGCCATCTGGATTGCCTTCGTGTAATCTGTGCTGTCTCTGACTGGGGCCTGTCTTTCCTATTATCTAGGTTGTGTCAGAACTGTTTGTTATGGGTTTTGCTGCTGGGGTTAGAGCTGAGGCCCAAGATCTGCTCCTTGCTCAGGTGGAAACTGGAAGGGGGCCAGGGCTCCGGGTCAGGAGTGGATTCCTGGGTCCCAGTGGGTCCTGGTTGTTCCCTGATTGGGGCAAGTATTGTGGCTTCCTAGACTAAGATACTGGTTGGGTTAGAGATTCTGGGATCCCTGCTTCCTCTGGGTGCCGTGAGTTTGGGTGCAGCACTGATTCCGGGATTTGCAGAGTGCTCAGGCTCAGACTGAAAGGAACCTGCGCTCCGGGCCAGGGGTGAATTCCTGGGTCCCAGTGGGTCCCGGTTGCTCCCTGTTTGGGGCAAGTACTGCTTTTTCCTTACCTGTGAGACTGTCTGAGTTAAAGCTCCTGGGAGTCCCTCTTTCTCTCGGTTTTCTGGGGTTGGGTCCTGAGCTGCCGCCTGTGACCTTCTCTATGCTCGGGCCCAGATGCTTGGGCCCAGACTGGAAGTCCCTGGCATGTCTCTTATTATTGTCCTTGTTCAGCTCATATTTAGGCAGTCAGTCTGTAAAACATTTTGGGGGCAGTTTCTGATATTTCTAGGATACAAAAATCTTAAAGCGAACTCCATGTCTAACAAGAACTGGTTGTAGATCTTCTTTGAAAGTCTGGGTTTTTGTTTGTTTATTTCCTTTTTTATTTCTGAAAGATTCCTTCATACTGTTCAGTCTCCTCATGTTTTATGAGTCAGTTTAGGTTGTTGACTTCTCTGGTTTAATTTTGGTGGTTTCACTGAATCTAAAATATCACCCATTTCTTTTAGATTTTCCAGCTTAATGGAGTATAGGTTTAAAAGTATTCCTGTATAATATGCTGAATTTTTTTCTTGTCTTTTGCAATGTTACCCTGTTAATTTCTGATTCTGTAGATTTGAATTCTCTCTTTTAGTTAGTTGAAATAAGGGTCTATTAATTCTGTTGATCTTCTCAAAGAAACATCTCAGATTTGTTGATTATTTGTATTATTTTCTTTGCTTCTATTGAATTGATTTCTACTCTACTCTATTTTTTTTTGTTATTTCTTGATGCAAAATGGGGTTGGATTTGGTTTAGTCTTGTTTTTCCAAATTTTTGAGTTGTATCATTAAGTAATATATTTGTGTTCTTTTTCATTTTTCTCAGGATCTGATCATTTGTTCTTTTGTTATTTTTGACTGGACTGACAGTTAAAATTAGAGGCTTTCAGCAAGCACAGCTGACATCACTTGGCAATTTATTCTCTTGGCAAAACTTTTGCAATTCTTCAGGCTTTGCTTCTTATTTCTTTTAGTGTGTTGTTTCTTCAGAGCAATATGCCAGTGCTTGTTTCAGGACACACAGAGTAACAAGGTGATGGATCTTGAGAATTTTGTGCCTGAGTTTCTTGCTTTCTTTGTTTAAGAACCTTTTGCCAACATATTGGTGAACATTGTTTCTTAAAGACATTGAAAAGATGTTGAATACTGCTAGATAGTTTGAGATCTAATTGCTGAGGAATAGTAGTATCTGTCAGTCCATGAATATTTTTCTCTCCTTTAACAAACAAAACACAACAATAACTATGTCAAGATCTCTCTGATTGAAAAACTCAATGCATTTATGAACAGACTTGCACTTTCTCCCTCAGTTCTCCTTGATCTGTAACCAGAATGCCCCTTGCTCAACTGTAGGTGTACTAGGCCTTGGATCAAGATACCTTGCTTAAGAGGAAAATGGTTTTTGTCACTTCCAGCACTAATTTGGACTGTGTAACTGTGTAACTCTTCTACTCTTCATTTAGCACATCAGCAGCTACTTCTGTGGCCAAGTGCTTCTCACAGAAAGCAGGAAGTTTGTGTATTCATCATCTACTTTAATGAGTTCCTGACAGAGAGTAACAGGGAAGGAGATAACTCAGCTTCATCTTGACATAGCTAACTACTGAAAAAGCACCATGAAAAAAGATTTCTGAACTTTTTAATTAGAGGTACTAAGAACTACAACTTTCCCTTGTAGAAATTATTTCCATGTGTCCTAGAGGTTTTTTTGAGTTTTCACTTTCATTTAGTTTCATTAATGTTTGTAATTCTTTTTTGATTTCTTCGCTTGACCCATTCAGTAATGAGTTGTCAATTTTAAGTTTTATTTCCTTACACTCATATGGGATATAGGAGTGACTGCAGTCCTATATTGCAGTCAGTGATTTGCTTTGTGTTCCAAGATGTGTTCGATTTTAGAAAAAACCTGTATGGGCTGCTGAGTAGAATGCATATTCTTTCATGCTTGGATGGAAGATTCTGTAGATGTGTTAAGTCTATTTGATGTATGATATCAACTAATTCTCATATTTTTCTGTCATATTTTGTTTAAATGACCTGTTGAAGATAGTGAGATATTGAAATCACATGCTAATAATGAATGACTATTAATATTTCTTTTAATCTAGAAATATAGTTTCATAAAATTTGATACACTAGACTTTGGTGCATATATGTTTAGTATGTTACTGTCTTCTTATTTAAACATTCCCTTAATTAGGATAAAGTGGTTTTTTATCTATTATAAATAGTTTTAATTTGAAGCCTATTTCTGTCAGGTATTAAGATGGTGACACCTACTTGCTTCCAACCGGGTCCCAGTCGATTATAGTTACTGTTGTCCATTCTTTTACTCTAAGATAATATGTATCTTTAAGCTGTTATTTCTTGTAGACAACAGATAAATGGGATTAGTTTCTTAATCCAGTCTGTCAGCCTGTTTCTATTGATTGCAGGATTGAGGATATTGATATTTAAAATTATTCTTGAAATGTATGTGCTAGTTTTGGTCATCATGTTGCTAATTTTGTAGGGCATGTGTGGGGTAGGTGGGTATGTTCTCATCAGTGTTTTATATTTTAATAACTATAGCCTCACATTTCTTTCCAGATACTCTCTACTATGCTTATTCCTGTCTTCAGCATGTTTCCTGTATTTTCTTTAGGTTTGGTTTGCTGGATATAAATTTTAAGGCTGTTTATGTCATGAAAAGGTTTCTTTCTCCTTCAATTTTGGTAGAGAGTTTTGCTACACATCTAGTTTAGGCTGGCTCTCATAGTCTTTTAGAATCAGAATGCACTGGTCTAGGCTGCTCTGGCTTTCAAAGTTTCTATTGAGGGATTAGATCTTAGTTTGATCGATTTTCCTTTATATGTGACTTTCAGGACTTTTTTGTTGTTGTTTGTTTTTGTAGTTTTCTTTGTTCTGTAGAGTTAATATCTTACCAATGATATGCTGCAGAAATTTTCTTTTCTACTCTTGTCTGTCTTGTGTTCTCTTTGTTTCTTATATTTATATGGATGTGTTTTTCCCTAGATTAGAGTCATTTTCCTTTATGATCTTGTAGAAAATGTGGTCTGTATCATCGACTTGAGAGTCCTACCTCACATCTATGTCTATGCTTTAAAGGTTTGATTTTTTTTGTGGTGTCCTATATTCCTTTCATGTTCCTTTTCTGTTGTTTTCTTTTTCATATTCATTGCTTATTTAGTTTAGATCCTCTACTTTACCTTCAACTCCTGATATTCTGACTTCTATTGATTCATTCTACATAAAAGACTTTCCTTTGAAGTTTCTACTTGAGTTATTTAGCTTTTCTTTTTATAATTTATTTTTTTTTCTCAAATCGTAATTCATTCACACAGGGGTTATAAACACAAAAAGGCAGGATGTGGGGAAGGGGGTGACACTGGAGTGTGGGTGTTCAGGGAGAATACAGTTATCTTTCAGAACAGGGTATCGGATGGGTGAAGGTTCAGGGGACAGGTCACTGACTCTGCCTATGACTCACTTGTCCTTATCTAAGTTGGTATTGTCTACCAAGGCTACCTATTTACAAGGTCTGTGACTACTCAGACTGGTAAATTTCCATGAAAGCTGCCTGTTAACAATAGCTTATAGCCATCTGTTTCAATCTTTTTCCACAGAGACCCAAGACTTGGTGTTAGTATACATGTATGACAGGCCTATTGCTGATTTTAGGCCTATGGCTGATTTTAGGCCTTCAGTGTGTAAGCAGGGCTGCCCCTGACATCTCCTCCCTTCTCTAAGTATAGTAGGGCTGTGGTGATTCTAATCTTTTGAAGGCAGGGATAGAGGCCTGACCTCCACTAATTGAAGGGGACCTTGTAATGGCTCCAGTCCCCCTGTCGATGTCCAGTGAGGCATGAGGGCCATACCCATCCCGATGTCTTTTTCCTGGAGAGGGGATACTTTTGACATCAACCCCTATGCAGTAAGGCTTGTCCCTCAGGGAACCCAGATAGATATTTTTATCTTTTATTTATGTTCCCTTGCAGTGCTTAGCCTTGCAGCCTAAGCAAGAATTCAGATCGTCTGTCAGAGGGGGTTCTGGGTGGCCCCACTCTGCTTGGTCTAGGGGTGGAAGTCCTCTCTTTTAGGTTGGGTGGAGATGCGTTTTGGGAACACCCTGGATAGAGTAACAACCTCATCTGGAGTCTCATGGTCCTCCATAGTTAACTTATGATAATGTATCTGAATAGGTTTTGCTACCAAATTATTTATCTGTTATTTAGCTTTTCAATCCCACCTTCTTCAGTGTTTTTATCTCCCTACTGAATCGCACACTGAAGATCTTGATTGTCCTTGTTACTTCCATCAACCTGTATTTAAGTTTTCTTTGGCATCACTGAGCATTCTATTCTCTTTAGGTTTTCTTCTTCTTAATTTCACTGAGATACATTTTTTTGTGTTCTTTAAGCTCTGTGACTTCCTTGATATTATTTATAATTGTTCTTTTAAATTCTGTATCCTGAGGTTCTTCTAGGTAATTTACATTGATAAACATTTCTGGAAGATTGATATGTTTTAGATAGAAGATACTCCCTTGTGATCTTTCATATTGTTGGCATGTTCATGGTGAGATCTCCACATGTGTACTTCTTTTTTTAGTAAGTACATTATGGACAGATTGGGGGAGAATAAAGGGTTTGCAGCCATGTTGAGTCCAAAGGTTGGAAATAACTTGGGTGGAATGAAGTCAGGTGTCTGAAGAGCTGGTATACTGAATGTCCCTCTTCATGTACATCTGGAGTATGAGTGTACACCTTAGTGAGTGGAAAGATCAAATGTAACATGGGAGGAGCATTGAGTTAGACAGTAGGTATTCAAATAATGATAAAACTCTAGAAATTAGTTGCTGTGCACATAGAGTTAGCCAGACTAAACCAGGTCACTGGATATGGGACATGGGCTTAGATCTGGAAGGCTGGGGAGGGTCCATGGGAAAGAATGGTCAGGGAGACTTGCTTAGCTAGACCGTGGAGTAGGATGTAGGAAATTTGGCTAGTTGAAGAGATTGTATCCAAATTAATCATTTTAGGAAGAGAGTATCATCTACTCATTCTTCTGCTTAAAAATGCTTTAAGATTTACAATTTCCTATCTAGTAAAAATTAAATTTGTAACTTGGTTGTTTCTTTCTTTTAATTCTTTGAGAAATAGTCTCTGGCTATGCCACAGACTCATGTAGGTTTTAAAACATGATGAGTTCTATAATTTGTCTTCATTGTCCTCCTAATTTATAACCATTTCTAATATCCCATTTTAGAATAATATTTCCAACTAAATCTTCCTTCTTCTGAAGAGGTGGTTAGTTACTTCAGTCATTGAATGGTATAGTAGGTATTTGAATCTCCTTTTAAAAATATTTTCATCTATATACTTTCTTCCTGCAAAAGGCCTTATCACTAAATAAAATAGAAATAAAACCCATGGTAATAATTAGAAGCTTTAACAATGTTTTGTCTTCTAATATGGTATACATGTCACACACACACACACACACACACACACACACACACACACACACACACATATATATATATATATATATATATATATATATATATATATATATATGTATATATGTATATATGTATATATATTCTCCCCTCTGAAAAACTATAAAAGTATATATTATTATTTTCTCAATACAGAAACTAAACCATGATAAAAATCAAATTATATATCTCACTTATTGAAACATATATATATATATATATATATATATATATGTAATTTATTTAATTTTTTTCAAATTGTAATTTATACTCACTCACACAGGGGTTATAAACATAAAAAGGCAGGACATGGGGAAGTGGATGACACTGGAGTGTGGGTGTTCAGGGGGAATACAGATATTTTTCAGAACAGGGTATAGGCTGGGTGAGGGTTCAGGGGATAGGTCACTATGACTCTGCCTATGATTTACTTGTCCTTATCTAAGTTGGTAATATCTGCCAAGGCTACCTATTTACAAGGTCTATAACTACTCAGGCTGGTAAATTGTCACAAAAACTTCCTGTTTACAAGAGCTTATAGCCATCTGTTTCAATGTTTTTCCACAGAGACCCAAGACTTGGTGTCAGTATACATGTATGACAGGCCTATTGCTGATTTTAGGCCTATGGCTGATTTTAGGCCTTCAGAGTATAAGCAGGGCTGCCCCTGACATCTCCTCCCTTCTCTAAGTATAGAAGGGCTGTGACGAATCTAATCTTGCAGAAAAAAAAAGTTGTTATTTGAGTTGAGGTAGTATGGAGACACAGCTGTGACATTTATCTACTCCTGACCTTCTAAACTAAAGGTATTCAATTATCTTCACATAAATGAGGAATCATTAACTAATTCCAAACTATGGAGAAGAAGATTTCAAGAAAATGGAGACCACGTTTGTGTATAAAAATGATTCATTTAAAACAACATGCTACTTTTTTGATTTCCCTGGAAATGGCGGTTGAACAAATGAAATGACTTGGTTTAGTCCTCAGAACAGAGCTAGTGACTATTGAAAGAACAAGGTGACATTGGTTTTATATTCCACATTTACCACAGGCAATTGAACCACTTCAAAATAGGAAGCATTCATGGGACAAGTGCTTCCTTTGTCCATTAAAACAGTCTGATGGCATAAAGTTCTGTTTTATAGTCAAATTTGAATCAACGATACAGAGGGTAAAGGGAAAATTTAAATATATAGAAAAAGAATGTAAAAGCATACAGGACATTATTGACATTAATTTAATTAATGAATATTTCTGCTTTAAATAAGAACCACAACTATAGCCAAAATTTAATGTAATTTGTAGTTTAGCTTTGTGATCCTCAGAGTACTGTATTATATTAAGAATAATATAATAGACATTCAATAAGTTTGAACTTTATACTTTGCACCATTAGTCTCTCAATGATGTGCAGAATAATAAACCTAGGGAATTGGACCTAGTTACAAACTCTAAATGTGGGATTTGTTTCACTTTCTTTACTTGAACAGACTTTGTGGACTTATGGATATAAACTACAGTGTAGGTTTGAAGAGAGATATTCTATCTTAGACATCAGGAGGTAGGTAGCAGATCTTTGCTGCCCCAAATTACTCAATGCAGCACTATATGTTCTGTGTATAGTTTCACTTCTTCATCAGTTTTGACACACTTATTGTTGTATTTGATAAAAATAAAGTGAGAAGGGATATGTTTGATAGATATGTAGTCTGGTGTGGTGGAAGCAAGTGCCTCCACTGAGGCATCCCCTTCCACCTGAGGGACAAGCCATAGGACAGTATAGCATAGAATGAAAAGAATTTATTCAGGGCATGGAGAGGGGAGCTGAAAGAGTAGTAGAGTCAGAGAAAGTCTGAGAGACAGAGACAGGCAGAAACAGACAGAGAGACAGAGACAGAGAGAGAAACAGAGAGACAGAGAGAGTCTGGAGGGGTTGAGGCTGGCCATGAGCACATGCAGAGAGAGGAGGGGAGGGGAATGGGGGGAGAGAGGGAAGGGTGAAATGACAGGGCAAGAGTAAGAAGGCAAGAGAGAGCAGAGAGGGCAATCAGCCCCTTTTATAATGAGTCAGGCATATCTGGCAGTTGTCAGGTAACTGTGGGGTGGATCCTAGACAAAATACTAACACTTATGGTGAGATCCTAATAGAAAAAGGAGTTTTTATAAACCAAGAGATCTCATCCTGAAAATTGTTAAGAATGAGTAGACGCAGCAGGTTTAGAAGAGTTTATAAAGCAAAAAAAAAAAAAAAAAATACTTGGCTTTTTCTGTGTGTAGGTAATCTACATGAACATATCTAATTAATAAATTAATATAAGTGGACATGATGTTGATTAGCCATGACTGATTGTTTTACTTTCACAATTAAGGTCATCAAGTTTGTATTTTGTGATTTGCTTTTAAATAGCATTTAGGAAAAATCAAGGTGACTTAAAATTTGTCCTTGTAGCTATTGAGGATTTCTGACTTCAGATATAGTCTAAGCTGAAGGTTCCAATTATACTTCCATTACTAAATTTACTTTGTTTTTCCATTGATTTGCTTGGCACCTATTATTATCCAGAAGAATAGTTGGGATTCAATATGAGAAATTTGGAATGATTCTTAGAAAACTACTTATCTAATAAAGGATTACAAGTTATTCTACTCATCTGTTTTTGTACTTAAAACAAGAGACCCTTGAAGAGATAGTGTGTTTCAAATACAAATGAGTATATGTTTCTTTGTGTGTCTATTTTGCAAACTATTAGACTATACGGTACTATGTCCATCAAATTTATACAAGTCAAACACTTTAGAATACACAAGGTACAATTGGGGGGTATTCTACAGAAAGAAATGTTATACACTTACAAGTATATCCATGTTTTTAAAAAGTATTCAAGCATCTTTGGGGAATAAAATATCTGGAGTAATGTTTGCAGTTTTGAAATCAAAATTCCTGTCACTAACAGAAAAGCAAAAGCAAGAGAAAACACAGGTTTCTGTAAGAAATAAAGTTCACAATTTATATCTTGATTTTTGTAATACATACATAGATGTTCATTGAATATAGAGTTGACTGCATAGTAATTTTCTTAGTAAAGAAATGATGCCGAGCAAAGAAGAGTATCAGTGAACCCAAGGAAGTCTTTTGTGTAAAAAGTAGATTTAGTTTGGTTTTTAAGCAGTTAGAAAATGCATTTTAAGTGCCATTGATGAAATGCATGCTATTTGGAAACAAAGAATTAAAATAGTGTATACCTACCTAAGGTACAATTATACATGTGCATTATCCGTTCCTTGGCTACTTATCCATACACATATGCCTATACAGGGAAGGATTTTGGAGATCTTTGCCTTCATCAAATTCACTAATTACTTAAAAATGGTTGGCACATTTAACAAGTGATTTTTAAAAAGAGACAATTGGAGAGTGTCAAGGTTCTTATTATTCTTGCTTCCCTTTTATACTGCTTTGCAACCTTAGGCACACAAATCAATGGGAGAATTTTTTGTGACACACAGACTTGAAGAATAGGACATGAATACTTAATATTAGTAAAGGAAAAGTCTGAAAACTGTTCCCATCTGACAATAAAATGCACCTTTTGTATATAAACAGACAAAGACCATCTGTAGAATAGAGACTTAATCTCTTAGACAAGGCTAGGAAAGACATTAGTTCAACCTTAATTCTTCATATTCTTCACAGAAGCAGATACACTACTAAAGTTTTATTTCAGTGAACATTACAGTTTGATAGCCATTATATTTTTGTCCTTTTCATTATATGAAGAAATTATTCCTAGAATCAAAACAATATTTATAGTTAATTTCTAGTAGTAGAATACTTCTACATATGATTAGGTGAACCCTTGTGATAGTGACATATTGTTATTGCTCTTATATTTGAGATGATGCTCATTCTGACTCTCTTTCAACATTTCATAGATCTATTGCAATCAGAGTAATCATACTTTCTGGAATGATCTGACAGCCAGTCACTATCAGAAGAGGCACTTTTAAGCTCTAATATTTTTATTCAAATTATGAAGATGATCTTTGTTGTGAATCTGCCCTACTCTTTAACAAAATTCCTTCTGTGTGTAAAGAGGCAGCACTGGCCTAATGAGAAAGTGAGAGTAAGCTTTCTCCTCTGACAGATTTCTAACAGTTATCCATCATGAGTAATTGTAATTAGCCTACAACTAAATCATCAAGCAAGGCATCACCGATGATTAATTTTGAAATTTGTAATGTTCAACATTGAGTGAATATCTGTCCACTAGTAGAACCTTATTTACCGCTCTTTTCAGATCTTTAAACATTTGGTTTAAAGTAGTAAAAGAAACAGAAGAAATTATACATTTAGGCTGTTTTGTTTTGTTTCATTTTGTATTTTGTTTTTGTTTGGTTGGTTTTCCAACTTGACACAAGCTAGGATTATCTCAGAAAAGGAAACAGAATGTCAATTGAGAAACTGCTTCCATCAGATTGGCATGTAGGCAAGTTGGTGGGGGCATATTCATGATTTATTGTTGCAGAAGGCCTAACCCACTGTAGGCAATGTGGGGCAATTTTATGATTAATTATTGTTGCGGAACGTCCTAAGCCACTGAAGGCAATTCCACTCCTTGACAGGTGGGCCTGGATCTTATAAGAAATATACCTTAGAAACCAAGGATGCAAACCAGTAAGCAGAATTTGTCCATGGTCTCTGTTTCAGTTTCTTCATCCCAGTAGTTTTCCAGTTTGATTTCCTGCCTTGGCTTTCCTTGGCTATATAACCAAGAATTCGGTTAGGTAGTAGAGTGTTGGAATAAGCAATAATAAGAGCTACCTATTGTTTATTTGTATAACATCTACTCGACACAAAAGCAAATAGAAGAATTATAAATGCTAAGGAATAACAAATGCTATGCCAGAGTATGTCAAATATGCTGCATAATGATGACGCATGACTGCTTAATAATTAATCAAGAGGGTAGGATATGACTTTTAAGAATAAGATTCTAATCTGATATCTGGAAAGTTTCAATTTTCCTAGGAAAAATTCAATTATTCAGAGAATTCATTAAATAATTTACTCACTGAAATGATTAGGCCTGAATTCCAACAACACACATTAGTCTTCAGAGTAATTCAGTGTATTGAAAAAAGATACACTAGGAAAAAGAACAGTAAAGTGTATCACATAATGTCATTGGTCCAAAGATTAGAACATCTACATCTATCTATCTGTCTGTCCATCCATTTGTCTATCATCTGTGTGTATTATCAATTAAATGGTATATATAGAATATACCATTTTTTATGAGTTTAAGGCATTTTATCACACTGATTCTTAACTCTAATATATGGAGGATAATATTGATGCAATTTTATGACATGTAAACTGGTGCTAACATTATGTCTGACAACAATGTGTTGGTTGTAAGCACCATAGATATCAGTGCTTTGATTTTATTTCCTTGAATTATAGTTTACAAAAATACATATATTAGAATAAACTCAAGACAGAAACACATATTTACTCATCCCAAAGATTAAAACATGCATTAAATTTAGGGACAGACAAAGGAGACTGGGCAGTAGTATAATTCAAAGGCAGGGGTATAAGCATGAATCATTGGCAATCCCTTCTAAGCCAACAGTAATATATTTTGTTATCTTTTGGAACTGTTCAACATAGTTTATCACTGTTATCAAGGAACATATTCCAATGAGTTATTTGTTGATCTAATAACATTGACACTGCTCATCCAAGGGCACTAATGAAATGGCTACAATCTGTTTTCCAGGACAGAAAACACTTGTGTGCCAAACGTGAAAGAAAACAAATGGCCATTTTGGAATATTTAATAGATCTTTGAAGAAATAACCTTAGATCATATGCATATCCCACTTGTTCAGCTAATGCCCTAAATAATGATTAAGTGGTTATCTACTTGTCAATTTATGGGAAAATAATCTGTTGTTAAGTATAGTCTGATGGGAAGAGATTGACGAGTATAATTTGGCAGCCATAAATTTGTTCACTGGTTCATTGCACTTATTAGCCAACAGACTTGAAATTCTATTTATCTTTTTTTTTTGTTGTTTTCATGATAATGAACTGAGGCCAAGATAACAATAATTCCCTTGCTCTTATAAATGAATAACCATTTGCTTTTCAATACTTAACAATAATTAGTACTTATTCTTGTAAGCACAAACACATTTGAGAATATTAATCAAGTCTATACTCATTTCAGAAGTAAAATTTTCCATTATAATATGATAATTATACCTCCACATATATAACATAATTTCCTGCCAATTACTTTGCATTTCAATAGATACAAATCTGCTTATATAACTCTATCAGGACATTTTAAAAGTGATATCGGTGGTATGTAGTTCAGAATTTTTCTAGCATGCAGAACACCCTTGATTTAATTCCCAGTACCACAAAACTAACCATCCAACAAAACCAACCCCACCCCCAAAAAAGATGAACTTCAAAATTCTGCATAATTTATGTTATATGAACTCCATATTCTACATTACCCAAGTATAAAGTATTACCAAATGTGAGGAAGAAATAACAATAATGTGATAAATAGACCTTTCTTGAGGGTTGTGGAGTCATCATTCAGAAATTCAATTGATAACAGATATTTACCCTAAATATGGGAAGCTTTCTAACAAAACTAATAACAGTTTATGAAATATAATTTTCAAAAGACATGACATGTAAAATCTGTATCAGCAGGTTGTAGAAGCCTAGGGAAAACTGAATCAAGGATGAAAGCAACTTGGAAAAAGGGTAGAGAGAAGTTGTATCTTAAGGGACATATGTGTGAAAGCCAGAGGAGATATCTGTTCAGTTAGTTCTTTCCTTCTATCTTTGTGTATGCTATAGGGATAGAATTTGAGTCATCACGCTAAGCACCTTTAGTAGTTGAACCATATTCCTAGCCTCAAGGCTTGTATACATCTCAAGAAATAGTAAAATATCACTTTGAATGTAGATTGGAAATATCTGAAGAAGTACAGTGTACCTCTAAAGCAATTGCATACACAAATCACAAACACAAATCTTTACATATACCTTTCAAACCCATGATCACACAGATGGCCTCAAAACAAAAGATGAATGTGGAAAAGTAAGTTGTACAAGAGAGTTAACAAGGACAAAAGTTAAAAGTAATTAGAATACATTGTATACCTATATGAAAAATGATAATGAACTGATTTAATTATTTTTAGAACATTGTTGTTGCCTGTCAGCATATATAAAAATCCATTCATATACAACATAGATTTATGTTAGTCTTGTTATATCACAATATAACAAGATGTTATAAGACATTAAAGATCATCACAAAATATAAAAAAGGGATCAACAAGTTGGGCCTTTAATATTAAAATCAAGCTTCATTCTTCAAAAAAGAGAAAAGATAATGTTTTAGAGGAAAATTATAGGTAAATTCATAGTGGACACAGGAAATTATTTAAAGTACATAAAGAATTCCAAACTAAGTATATGAAAACCTACTTAAAATAGGCCAAATATGTGCATTAAGTATATTTAGTAAGAGAAGATACAGAAATGACTTCAGAAAATGACTGTGCTCTTTTGAAGGTTCAAAAGAAGATTCACTTTAAGTTTGTATACAACATTTCACTTATCCTTTGGTGAGTGCTATTCACAATTCTGTCAAGTACTCTGTCATCAGTTGTTGGGTGACAAATGCTGGTCACATTCCTCAATGGTCCTTTACCATTTTGGTCTTACATTTGTGCTTCACTGCAGACTCCTCTGACAAGATTTAGACAGTGAGTATTCTACACCTTTGAATAAAAGTTTTGACCTCCACTGTCTAGAGGTACACTGCAAAGGAGTTGTCAAGGTAAAGTCCTAAGACTGTTTCCCATCATTCTGGGTTCCAAAAGCATTCTATTCAGAATTAGAAGCACTAAGATGTTCAGTCAGTAGAGATCCTTTTTTTTAAAGTTTGTACTTGTTTGTTTTTAAATTCTTTTACTATTGTGTGAGAATTTCATCAATGTATTATGAATATCACTCAAATACAATTTTTACAACCCTCTCAAGTCTCCCAACATTTTCCATCCAATGTGAAGATTATTTTTCTATTTATTTATTTATTTATTCACTTTATACCTCAATATCACCCCACCCTCCCTGTAGAGGTCTTTTTAAAGATGGCTTCTTTCCTTTATTCTAGTTTCCAAGAAGAATATTTACTCTGTTGCTGTTGGGCTCAGACTTTGCCAGGCTCTTCTAGTCCTATTGCTTAAAGTGTTTGTCACTGAATGTAAACACAAATTCTTTGTAGTTATCTGTGAATCATTCTGTCTGTTATACTCTCTCTCACTGGGCAGATAAAAGTTTCCAAACCATGTCAATGTTTTCAGAGTGAACTCTAGTCTTTTCTGATTTGCTCTAAAATGTTTCCTATTTTACTTGACTATTGAAATAGAACTATTCTGCATAATACTATCAATGATTTATTTATACCCAGAGAGTATGGGGGATATTTCATGACTGTCTTTTGTCATCCCCACTCCAAACCCTAATTTATTGGTGATATACAAATATATTAAAATAAACTTAAAGATAAATATCCTTTAACAAAAATACAGAAAATAAGATTCAGTATTAAATCTTTATTTAAAAACTTCACAAATCAAATCATGACCACAAAAATTGATACATTAATATTTTATCAGGTCATTTATTCAATAACCATGACTTAAAACCTGCCTTGTAGTTTTCTTCTTTTTATACTCCTGGAAGGAGATTTCCCCATGTCCAAGAAGTTTGCTTTTTTTTAGATAATAAACAAATAGTTTCTCTATTATAAAAATAAATGCCCTAATTCAAAGTTATGGTGACATTAAATTCAGTCCAATATAGTCAAAACTCTCCTCCTCCCTTTATTTAATTTAAAATTTCCATGTTTTCCAGCTTCAGGACAATCCTTATATGAAGCTGAGATTTAAGGAAGAGGATCTAGCATATCACTTCTCTTTTGAAATCTATATATTTTGTTCTTTGTTCTCTATCCAAGACTTTATATTTTTTTAGCAAGAAGGAAAGAAAATGTAGAAAATGTTAGACGACTATTGTTTTTTATTATCATTTATTTTATGTTTTCTTATTTTTGTCTATTAAATGAAATATGATCACATCTCCTTCCTATTGTCCTCCTCATAGCCTCTCTACTTGTCTTTTATCCAACCTCATGTCTTCTTTGTGTATAAGTCTACTTTGTGCTGTCCTTATGCCATGGGAAAACTACCACTGATCACATTTGTCCTGAAAACACAAGTGATTTTCTGTCTTCCAGCAAATAGCCACTGTCAATACCTCCTCAAAATTGGCTGTGTGTAGGTCTTGAGCTGGTAACCACAGCTACTGCAAATTTATGAGTGTGACAGTTATATCATGTCCAGAGGACAACATTTCTTAGTACTTTTCAACAGCAAGGGTTGAGAGACCTAGGGGAGAAACAAACTAAAGCAGAAGACCAGGTACAGGGTGAAACACATCTGGCCAGCTGCAGCTGCTGAGAGTCACTGGTCTTACCAAATTCCATTGGATAACTTTCCTAGCAACTTTGGGTGTCACTGGTCCTACTGCATTCTTTTCTGCACTTAGGAGATATGATTTTGGTCCTCTTCTGTAGCAGCAGTTAATCACTGACCAGATGGTCTCCATTAACCTATTACCCAATCATATAATACCAAGGCTTGGAAACCCCTACTTGCTGTTTTTTCCTTTAAAAACCTCTTCCCCTATACCATGAGGTTGCTTTTCCTATCCTGTTGCATTAGGGAGGTTTGTGGCCCAAGCTTGGGAGCTTGAATAAAAACACTCATGTGCTTGCATTGGAGTTGTAGTTCCTGTTGGTCTCTGGGGTTTTTGCAATTTGGGCACAACAGGATATTGTTGATTGTTAGAGAAATCTTGTGAGGTTCTTTCTCTACTGTGAATGTCCTCATGTGAAAATTTAATAAGAAAACAACTTTTCTTTAACTGATTTCTTATTGTCTCCTCTGATGAGATAATCTGATGAGGGAACTAGTTCCATGTGTCTTTTCCCAATGCTTTCTCCCTTTTTGTGCTATTGTGTTACTTTCCACCAGTTTTTGTGTAATGACAATCTAATGATAACCTTCAAGATAGAGGAAGAACACATAGCCCTGCAGGTAAAAGGGTCTGGACTAATTAAGATAATTTCATTGCAAACAAACACAGATCAAATATAAATTTCAGATTGGTCACAATCATTATACTAAGTGAAGTCTTAAAATATTTTCTACAGAGTTAATTAAGGGTGTCTCTTGTTATCTGGGTTCCTAATTGGTTTCTATTGTTTTTGTAGTGAAATACTTCTGGAGAGCCTAGGCAGAAATACTGAATAAATTATCATATGTTAAGCAAAAATGTGTAAATGTTCTGAAGTCAACAATCTGTTAAGAAATGTGGTCAAGGATCATGAACCTTCCATTGGAATCTTTTAAGAAGAGCATAGAGGCCCTTTCTAGATCTTATAAAATGCTGAGCACAGATGGCTGCATAAAAGACCTAGCACTAACAGAAAATAGATTATTTCCTTCTCAACATGTAAGTTTTACATAATTAAATTTTAACAGATTTAAAATGAAACATGATGATAAAGATTTTAGAAAACTCCTGGCTTTATAAATATTGTATTTTAACTGTCCTATAAAGAAGTACTATAATACACATAATGGTTAGAAATGTTATTATCACCTATCTGGAAATTATTCTTTAACAACAGACAAGTAAATATCTGTTTATTTCCAAATGATCATAAGGAAATAATGTGATGTATCACTTTAAAATAATGAAAAATATTAAGACATATATTTTATAAGCACACTCCAGATTTTGTGCACATTGGAAACAAAGTGATGCCCAGAAGATTTTAGATTCCCATGTGAAGAATCCAGCTAACATCATCTGAACCTTTTTATATATCAATGAAAAACATAGAAGTAAGCCAGAAGATGAGGCTAAAGAAGCAGAACCACAAACAATGCTTTCAGGACAAATAAAAGTTTACAAAGACAAAGAATTTTAGGAGATAAATCTAGCAGCTGCTGGCCCAGAAACCTGGACAGTATTGACTTTAAAAATGGGTTCAGATGTGTGGGAATTCTTTAGTGGCAATTTTCATAGATGATTTGAAATTTTAATTATTATCATGCATGTATAATGTAGTGAGGCATACATGTCCTGAAAGGTATTTAGTGTCAGAAGCTCTCTTTGTAGAGTCAATTCTCTCCTTCCAATTTTACATGAATGAGAGGTTTTATACACTGAGCTTTTTTACTGTCCCAAGTAGCAGTCTTTAGAAGCTAATCTGGCTGACAGCAAGAGAAGCTATTTAGAAGGATTCATTTTTGAGTACTTGATATAAATGAAAAATAAAAGACAGAGAACATATCGTGGGTCAAATTACAAAAATGAAAATCATGATGTCAAGTCCATCCACCTAGAGAAAAATGTTCTATTGACTAAAGACAAATGTACATCCTATGTGTCATAATGTATACCTATAATCCCAGGACTGGAGGTTTGAGCAGCTTGGGAAACAAAGCAACACACTGTCAAAAACATAACAAGATAAACCAAAGCCCCTATTCGCTAATGAAACAGCTACGATTAATTGCATCCACTCTTCAATTAATTAAATTAAATAAGCCATCAAAAGTACCTCAAATAAAAAAATATGACCAAGAAATAGGAAGACTGTTTTGAAATATTTTTTGTTAAAAATAGAATTGGACCACTCCCCCATCTCACTATGTACCTTCCCTTGAGCTACTCCCATGTCCTGCACACTCTCAAGTTAAATTTTTCTTTGATTTTTCTTTTTTGCTTTAATTATTGTTGGTGTGTGTGTGTGTGTGTGGTCGTGTGCACATGTGTGTAGTGTGTATTCAGCAGCAGGGGCTGGATTGATGATTCAGGAGGTTAAATTCTCCATTTTATCACAGAATCTGTAATTCCAGACCTCCTAAAGAACAGAGGCAGAGATGGAAGAATCACCATCGAGACAATCTGGCTATATAGTGTTGAAAATAAGGTGAAAAGGAGAAGAGAAGAAACAATTCACAAAACTCCTGAAAGTTGTCATCTGACCTCCATTTGTCCCAAGTAACATGAGTGCACATGTGGTACCTGTTCATGCGTGCATATGTGTGTATGCATGCACACACACACACAAATATACAAAGTTAATTATTTAATTATATAAATAAATATAAAGAAATTTGAAAACGGAAAACAGTAGTAGCTATGTCTATATAAAGTCATTATGTAAACAGAAACATAATAAGGAACAAATTTTTTCACCTGATAAATTTCATCTAGATGGAAACAAAGCACAAAATAAATAAATTAATTAGTTAATTAATAAATACAAACCATGAAGCGCAAGGGAACAAAACAAATACCATATAAAACTTTGAATCAGAAATGCTACCTGTCATCACACACACAAACAAAAAGAAATAAGAGGACTGAAATTGAGGTAACAATGTTTAAAAAGTGAAGATTATTTGGCAAGATGCTCAGGGAGAATGTATTCAAATAAATAAAATAAGAGTAAAGGACAAACTGGTAACTAAATGCTTAATAATGACCGTGTATGAATATCTCTTATAAAATACAATTATACTGTGAACATGAATAAAAGTCATAGGGTAGTAAACAAAAGCAGGAATGTTTGGCTTGAGGATGTGCAAACTGACAAAAGCAAATGTATAGTGTAAGCTCCCTGCTTTAAATTCTTTAGTATCAGAGTTGATGCAGTAGGTAATTTGTAAGAAAAATTGGAAGCCTTCTAGCCTGAGGAACCAGAAGGTTGAGTCTAGAGTAATCATGAACACTTCAAAGAGAAAAAGAAAAGCAAGAAGACAAAGAACAAACCTGTTTACTTGTGGATAATGAGAAAACACAGCAACTAAGAACCAATATAGGAAGCCATCAGCAACACAGGCTAACACAACTTCAAAAGGAGTAACAGTATCAAGGAAAACACAGAGAAAGCAGCTCTTGAACTCTTATTAACCCATATATTAGCCAAAAGGTATTATACTAGGTACTATTTCTCAATGGAAAGGAAAAATCAGCTGGCACAGACCAAAAGGCTGGCCAGTGTTTGAATTACTAAACTGAGATTATGAAGCAGCTGTTGTCATTTTTCATTATAAAAGCACAGATTCATAGTCAATGGAAACAAAATGTTGGTACATACATATTAATTTTACAAAACTAATGCAAATTGAAAACGTGAGAAGGAAATGTGGTTAGAGATATTTTTAAATGACTTTACTAAAGAATAAAAGTAACAGCAATTAATAATTTTACTAATCAACTAAAAATGTTTAAAGAAAAAATAAGATGTTACTTATCTAAAAACAAACAAACAAAAAGACTTGACAGAATTAGAAAATTGATCCCTCCTTTCCCAGTAGCCACTAATTGTTCCTTGACTATGGGTTGGATGTCATGTTCACTTCCCTTCTCCAAGCTGAGATTTTATCAGTTTGAGCTTGCTTGAGCTTGTGTATGCTGTCCAACTACCATGAGTTCATATACCCAGATGTCCTGTATATCCAGAGCATATTGTTTACTTGTAGTCATCTACTGCTTCTGGCTCTTACATTCTCTGTGCCCCCTTCTCACTGAACGCTGAGCCTTGGGAGTAGGGGTTGTAATACAGATGTTCCACTGAGGACTGAGCATTCTGAAGTCTCTTGTTTTCTCCCTCTTGACCAGTTGTGGGTATGTCAACTATCATCTACAATAACTAGAAGCTTCTCTGATAAAAATGAATGATATATTAATCTGGGGGGGGGAAATAGTGGTTTAATTCTCTGAACATTTAGTATAATAGTAGTAATAGATTCTTCCCTAAGATCTATGACCTGTCATCCCAGAAGTTTTTAGCCTGACTGTAGTACCAAGTATAGATTTTATCTTATGAAATAGAATGCAAATACAATCAGAATGCTAGTTACTCCTGTAATGATTGTGCCAGTACTGCCCCAGTGCATACATCTTGGCAGGCCAGATATATATATATTGAAGAGATTTTAAAAAGTCGCTGCTTTATTTCATCTCCAAACATCTCATTTGATGCTTTAGTTATGATGTCATTCTGTAGTTACTTACCAGTGAAACAAAGTATACTTCTGCAGAAAGATTACCAGATAAAATGTAATTAAGCTACAAAAATGAACAATTAATTAGTTCCACCAAAATCTCGGAAGGAAGAAATATAATTAAATTATATATCAAAAAAATTTTTTAAAGGATATGAACCAATCACTCTTGGAAGGTCACACAGCATCTGTTGTGTTACAGTCTGATTATGCATTTGGCTCCAATAGAAACATAACATCATAGTCATTAATTAATTTTGCCTTCTAACCCATTTCTCCATAACTCTGTCATCTTTCCTTACAATCTGAAGACCCTGCCATGTTCTGAAATGAGAGAGATTCTAACAAAATCCAAATGACTTGGTACTGATAGACACCAGAGGTCTGTGTAAAGTGGTGTGTCCTAACACTTTTTCTCTTCATAGCTGCTGATTGTGTCAGACTCAAAAACAATGTGAGAAGCAGTTTTTTGTTTGCACATTGGATGGGTACATTTGGCTTCAGTTCTGTTGAAGAACTACATATTTGCATGAATATGAAAAGGAACAGGGAAAGATTTTGACCTTGTTTTCATTTTATATTCATATGTATAAGAAGGATCTTTTAAGTTGATGTCTAAAGAGTTCTTTTTTTAATCTCTGTCTTTCAGAAGTCATGTAAGTTACTATGCAGGTTGGTAGATGTTCACTCTGATGAGAAGGGGGATTAGATATTATACTCGAAGAAGGTTTATTTTAAAATTGAAATATTGTGACACTTTTCATTTGTGAATTCATCATTAAGGCAATTATCTCATGATTCACTAATAAGGACAGATGGAGTGTAAATTTCCTTTAACACATCAATGTTCTTGGATTCTGTGATAATGAGGTCATTAGAATCAACATTGTGAACTATCACTGCTTTGAATTATGCTTTCTGTGCATCTAAAGTCCGTATATCAAAATTATAATCAAGCTTTCTAATGTGTCAGATGAATGTTTCTTTTGTGGTGGGAAAAGTATCTGTTCACCCACATTCTCTGGTTTAAATTATGTTTTTAAATAATTAGAAGTTTATAACCAAAGCAAATCTTGATGGAGGGTCATCAACTGTCTGAGATGCATTTTCAAAATTATACTAAATATCTGATTCTACAAACAGCAGGACTTAAAAACAAAGAGCTCAATAGTCAAGACAATAAAGACTTGTATAGTAAATAGCAGGAGCATTCCTTTGGAGAGAGATGTCTTCTGGAATCTCACCCAAACAGTGTGTTGATGTAATTTAATGGTAAACAATTTTCCTCCTTAAGATGAGTCTCTGTGGATAAACACTGAAACAGATGGCTATACGCTATTGTAAACAGGCAGTTTTTGTGACAATTCACCAGCCTGAATAGTCATAGACCTTGTAAATAGGTAGCCTTGGCAGATAATACCAACTTAGATAAGGACAAGTGAATAATAGGCAGAGCCATAGCGACCTGTCCCTGAACCCTTACCCAGCCAATACCCTGTTCTGAAAGATATCTGTATTCCCCCTGAACACCCACACTCCAGTGTCATTCCCTTCCCCACATCCTGCCTTTCTGTGTTTATAACCCCTGTGTGAATGAGTATAAATTACAATGGGACATGAGTATAGCATGTTAGGAAAGCAAACAATGTGAAATGAATGGTACCAAAGCAACTTATGTAAAGGCAAATGAATTGACTTGACCAAACAAATTTCTGATTGATTCACAAGATGAAATGTAAAAACAAGTGATATAAAGATATACACAAAACAAAATAACTTAGAAAGACTATATGCAAAGCTATGATAAGGGTAAACTACAGAGGTAGTAGATGTAATGATCTGGATGAAAGACAGATGGGAGTCATCCCCAAATTTTCCTTTTTAGAAAAGGGCACTTTAGGAGCTGGGAAGATGGCTTAGCAGCTCTTTTCACATAGTCCTGGCAATCCCTGCAATCTATATGATGGAAGGGGATATCTGAGTTTTGTGTGCACTACAATGCAGAATGTACAAACATATAGACATAAAGCTTGCAAGTGTGGAAACATACTGTGCGGCGCGCGTGTAGTGTCTCGCAGGCAAGAACACACACACACACACACCAGAATCCTTCCGTAAGAACACGTTTATT